>NW_027185712.1:6120314-6136237 GCF_028583685.1 Petaurus breviceps papuanus
GGGGGGGTTGTTTTGGAGGTTGATAAGGTCAAGGGAAACGAGAAGGCTCTGGGTGACAGAATGTAGTGGAAGGGACATATGGAAAGGGTACAGACATAATGTGGGGATATTGGAAACAAACTTCTCTTTGCTGTGGAATTTTGCTTAATGTTAGGCTTAATACTCCTTTAAGTGGTTTCTAAAGATTCATTTAAATTCATCTTCTGTGGGGTAGTCTGAGGTTTTCCAGGAAGGCCTTTTTACTCTCAAATATCTCTGCCAAATGTTGGTCATCTCACCTAAAACTTCACATTAATGATTGTTTCTTTCTGTGTAATTATGGTGGTTTCCAGGAGTGCTATTTAAAACTCAGACTGAAAGAGGTGGAGTCAAGATGGCAGAGTAGAAACCGGACTGAGGCTCTGGCTACCACCTCCTCCAATTCATGTAAAAAAAATGACTCTAAACAAACTTTGGAGCTACAGAACCCACAAAATGACAGAGAAAAGCTAACTTCCAGCTGAAGACAGCCCAGCAGGAAGCAGATAGCACAGCCTGTTGGGAGCCCAGCCCAGCCCCTTGTGAGCCCAATGTTTTAGCCTCAGGGTGGCCACTAGCAGTCACAGGCTGTAGGGACTTCAGATCACCAGCAGCTGTGGCAATTTGCAGAATTATCAACCCATAAATGCTAAGGACAAAGTAAGAGGTCAGTGTAATGTAGACTTTGTGAACCAGGAGTTTGGGATTATGGTATGGCCTTTACCCCCTGGAGGAAGAAGTGGCTGAGGCACCAGGACCCTGTAGCCTCCACTGCATATCTGCTTCAGAGCTCCTGGGCCGCAGATTGTAGGGGGACCAAGAGGCCAGTCTGAGGGGTAATCACTTTTACTTTAACTTGCTTAGATCTGGATCACTGTCTGGGGTGAAGGTCCTGCGGTATGTGACCAGTGAGCCAGAGCTTGTGGAGGCTTCAGAGAGGGCAGCCAACTAATAGCTGAGGAAACCCCAGTGATTTGGGACAAGCTTTCCTCTCTGGTAGGAGAGTTCTACTGTGGCAAAAAAAAGCTCAAAAGTCAGGTAATTGAGTGGCAACATGAGCAAGCAAAGGAAGCAAAGCAAGCAGAGTAAACCAACATTAGACTCCTATTTTTGGGAAAAAAAGGGTCAGGGCATGGGACAGGAGGGAGACAATGAAGTCAGAACTCCTGCACCAAAAGCTTCCCAGAAAAAACATGTACTGCTTACAGGCCATAGAGGAGCTTAAGAATGATTTTGAAAACCATATAAGAGAAGTGGAGGAAAAATTGGGAAGAGAAATTAGAATGATGCAAGAAAATTATGAAATGAGAGTCAACAACCTGACTGAAGAAAATAACACTTAAAAAATAAACTAACTCAAATGGCAAAAGGGGCTCAAAAAGGCAATGAGGAGAAGAATGCCTTAAAAAGCTGAATTTGGCAGATGGAAAAAGAATCTCAAAAGCTCAATGTGGAGAATCATTCCTTCAGAATTAGAGTGGAGCAAATGAAAGCTAGTGACTCTATGAGAAATCAAGATATTATTAAACAGATACAAACAAATCAAAAAATAGAAGGCAATATGAAATATCTCCTTGGAAAAACCACTGACCTGGAAAATAGATCCAGGAGAGATCATTTAAAATTTTTGGACCACCTGAAAGCCATGATCAAAAAAAGAACCTAGAAATTATCCTTCAAGAAATTCTCAAGGAAAACTACCTTGATGTTTTAGAATGAGAGGGCAAAATAGAAATTGAAAGAATCCACCAATCACCTCCTGTAAAAGATCCCAAAAAGAAACACCTAGGAATATTATAGCCAAATTCCAGAGTTCTGAGATCAAGGAGAAAATATTACAAGTAGCCAGGAAGAAACAATTTTAATATTATGGAAAGACAATCAGGATAACCTAGGATCTGGCAGCTTCTACACTGAGGAATCAAAGGGCTTGGAATATGATATTCTGGAGGTCAAAGAACCTGGGATTAAAACCAAGAATCACCTAACCAGCAAAGCTGAGTATCATGTTTCAGGGGAAAATATGGTCATTCAATGGAAAAAAGGACTTTCAAGCATTCTTGATGAAAAAAACACAGTTGAATAGCAAATTTGACATTCAGATACAAGAAGCAAGAGAAGCATGAGAAGGTAAACAGGGAAAAGAAATCATAAGGAACTTACCAAAGTTGAACTATTTACATTCCTACATGGAAAATGATCATTGTAACTTGTGAGACTTTTCTCAGTATGAGAATAGTTAAAGAGAATACAAGATGAATGCATATGTGAGTGTTTGTATATAAGTGTACAGGTATACATAGCCAGAGGGCACATGATCAATTTAATAAGAAAGGATGATACTTAAAAGGTGAAATTAAGAGGTGAGAGAGGAATATAATGAGAGGACATGGGGAGAGACAGAATGGGGTAAATCTCATTATAGAAGAGGCAAAGGAAAACTATTGCAATGGAGGGGAAGAACAGGAAGCAAAAGGGAATGAGTCAACCTTATTCTCATTGAATTTGGCTTAGGGAAGAAATGACATACACAGTAAATAGGGTATCTAACCCTACAGGAGAGTGGGGGGCAGGGGATGAGAGGGGAAATGATGGAAGGGAGGGCAGGCTGGAGGGGAGGGAAGTTGGAAGCACCCACTTTTGAAAAGGGACCGGATCAAAGTAGAGAATAGGAGAAGTGGGGGGGGGATAGGATGGATGGAAATATAGTCAGCCTTTCACAATATATACACTATGGAAATGTTTTGCATAGCTACACATGTCCAACCTACATTGAAATGCTTATCTTCCCAGTAAGGCTGGGTGATAAGGGAGGAAGTGAAAGAATCTGAAATTCAAAGTTTTAAAGTCAAATGTTTAAATATATATATATATATATATATATAGTTATTATTAGTATTATTTTACATGTAACTGGGAAATAAGATATACTGGCACTGGGGCATAGAGATCCCCTGTGCCCTACTGGAAAGTCAGAGAGAGTATGGGGGAAGATATGGGAGAGAGCAGATTGGGGGAGAGAATATGCAGTGGGATTGCTGTTTTGGGGTGGTGGGTAGGGGAAAAATGGGGAGAAAATTTGTAATTCAAAATCTTGTGGAAATGAATGATGTACACAAAAAAAGAGAGAGAGAGAAAAACAAATGCAGATTTTCCTTGAAGAGATAATCAGTTACTCTAATATCTCAAAGCCAAAATCTTTGCACAGTGTTATCCCAGACTAGAAAAGAATAAGAAAAGAGTAATAACTCCAGAGCACTTTTGAGTAAATGCCAAAATATTTTTTTAAGTATAGAAAGGGGAGTTTAGGGAGGCCATAGAAAGATTTCTTCACCTTCATTTTATCTAGGGATCAATCTAATAATAGACTTCCAAAGCATTTAGCATCCTGACCTTTTGAATCCAGGCTTTGTGAGGAGCCTCAGTCCCCAGGGCTTGTGTCTGCTGACACAATTCCCTGAGGACAAGATGTTCAGGTCTCCCCATAATTGACTGGACCAGTAGCATCAAAACACTGATTTCAAAAACATGTTTCTTTTATTAAGGACTTTGGATTTTGTTCTTGTTTCAAATGGAGGGGTTACAATAGGCAGCAGAACAAAAAGTGTGGTGAGTGAGAGAAGAAATAACTCCCTAATATCCAATATGTTTTAATTTTTAACAGTTCTCTTTATAGACCCAGCCATTCCACTACTTATATAATCTGAAAGGGGGGAAATGACAAATTACTGAAGTTAGAGAAAAGCACAGAAATAGCAATATCCAGACTGGGTACTCTATGCCAAAAATGTAAAATGGTTTCATGCTGTTGGCCCTTTGAATGAGTTAAAGATATGAGCACTGCTAGGGAAAAAAAAATACTGGCAGTATTCCATATTTAGCAATCAGGGCAGACCTTATGCAGAATTGTAAAAGCACAGCAACAGATATCTACACAGAGCCTGCAGTATGTTGGGCACAATGTTAGGTACCTTCTGGGGAAACAAAATAAATATCATTTTGTCTACTGTCATGAATCTTGCATTTCCCTGAGGGAGACCTTCCACAAGCAAAAAAGTTAGGTAACCAGGGTGGTTCAGTAGATAAAGTTCTGGATCTTGAGTCAGGAAGACTTGAGGTCAAATCCAACCTCAAACATATTCACTGGCTCTGCGGCCCTAGACAAGTTACTTTACCTTTGTCATCTTCAGTTTCCTCAACTTTAAAATGGGGATCATAACAGCACATACCCGATAGGGTTAATATGACAACCAAATCAGATATTTGCAGAAACATTTAGCGTAGTTCCTAGTACATGGTAGGTGCCTAATAAATGTTTGTCTCCTTCCCTTTCCCTAAAAGATACATCCCAACATAAGATTTAAATACCTTTTCAAACAATAACATATAGATCCCTAAGAAATAAATGAATAAAAAAAGTTTCTGTCCTGACTCTTTAAGAGCCCTTTGCTTTGTTTGCCCTAATTAATGATCTGTGGTACTCATTATTCCTGATTTCCCCAATACTTTACTATGTTCAGGATCTCTATTCTTCCTCCCTCCATACCCCAACAAAACACATCTCCAACAATAGGTAAACTTACATGTCTTGTGTCATATTTTGTAAAATCACAAAATAACTCAGAATTGGAATGTTTCTCAAAGGTCATTTAGTCCAACAAATCCCTTAAAAGAAGTCCTCTCCACCACAGCACACAGCCCCACCACCAAGAGCTCATCCAGTATTTCCTAAAAGATATTTAGTTATGGGAATTTATTATCTTCCAAATTAAATCATACTTTTTTTTGCCTTTTGGAGGGCAATTGGGGTTAAGTAACTTGCCCAAGGTTACACGGCTAGTTTTCTTTTGTGTGGGTGTTAAGTGTCTGAGGCCTGAATCGAACTCTGGTCCTCCTGACTCTGGGGCTGGTGCTTTACTCACTGCACCACCTAGCCGCCCCATAAAACATAAATTTTTCTTTTTTTTTTCCTTTTTTTAAAATCATACATTTTTAAATGGATCTGATCTTTAAAAAAAAAGTTCTTTCTTATATCAAACTGAAATCTATCTATTGATAACTTATACACATTCATCATCAGTCTCTTCTCCAGGACTATGTTAAGCATGTCTAATCCCTCTTCCACGTGAAATCTTTCATGTACTTTAATTCAGCTATCATTTTAAATGGCTCTTCACAATATAGCATTGACAAGTTGTTAACAATGTATTTCCCAGTTGTTGTGGAAAGCTAATCAAAAGAGCTTTAAATGAGAGAGAGGGGGAGGGAGAGAAGGGGAAAGAAAGAGACAGAGAGGGAGAAGGCTGATGCTACATCTCTAAAGGTAACTACAGAGGAAATAGCATCAAAGAAAGATAAAGAATAGTAGCTGAGACTCCCCAAAATTCACAGGACTTAAAATTTAACTAAAGAGTTGGTAGCAATACCCAGGGCCTCAAGTGTCTATATACCAAAGCCCAATTTAGATAACAGACAAAAGGAAATACAGATTCTAATGTGAGGTAGGAAATTTGACCTGAGACTAAGTGGGATTGAACTCATGCCTGAATCAGAGCTCAAAATGGATAAAACTGTATTTAAAAGATACATACCAAGGGAATGGGATAGCATTCACCAGAGTTCTGGTACATATTTAACAATCAGCTCTTTGGCAGGTGGGGGGGGAGTAGGGAGTGGAATAAACTTTTAAGTTTAATCTGAATTATTTCCTCCATAATTTTCTAAAGTCTAGAGTATCAACAAAATAATGAATCAAACCATGATATACATATATATACATATATAGCATTTGCTTATATATGAGATTTAAATGCTCACACTAAAATATTACCTTGAGAGCCAGTCAAAATTGGTTCTAACACATCACTGGTAGTATTGTATATTAAGAATGCATAATTAGGAGGAAAGTTTCAGGAACTGGGTGGGGGGAGGGAAACATGACAGAGAGATTGGGGTAAAGGTCAAGGAGGAGGAAAGAGAATTTTGTCACTTAAGTATACTACAAAACACACCCCAAAAAAGAAGAAAAAGATTAAGGATTTGGGAAATAGATCACAAGTCTATTAGTGGCATGATACAGTAATAATGAAAGATTTCAAAACATCTTATACCTGGAGCTCTCTATCTTCCAAAAGAAAAGAAATTATTAGTTTATTGAGGTATTTGAGTGATAATTTCATCTTTCAAAAAGTGAAAGAACCAGTAGGGGACATTTTATAATAGATCTGATTTTCACCAACAAAAGGGATTGGTTGATGGGGTAAAGATGATAGAAACCTTTTAAAGATATAACTCCTATATTCTAGAGTTTATGATAGAGGAAAGGAAAGCAGAATAGTCTCACATGCACTCTAGTTTTTATGAATGCAGCTTTGATGTGTTTGGAGGAAAAATAGAATCATAGTTTAAAAATGAAGACCTGAATATACAAAGGGAATCAATTCTAATGGCGACTAAAAATAAGATTTATCTGAAAAGAAAGATATGGATGCACAAGGAACTCACACACTAAATTATATTTCAAAAATAAATATACAGAGGATAGAAATAAGACTAATTAAAAAGAAATGAATTTACAATCGTACCAAAGTCTGGTAAAAAAAAAAATGTGTCAAAAATCCTAGTGTTGAAATTCAGCCAGGACTAGTGAGGGAAGCAAAGAAGTGGATTCAGTAATGGCACCGGTCACTTCTGGTTCTGCTTCTGGTTTTTCTTGGTTTCTCTTTCTGTAAAGGTGAATGACATAGACAACAAGAATGACAAAATAACAGAAGAGAATACAGCTCAAAGATCTTTAAGGGAGATAGGCCAGATGATAGCACCAGAGCATAGAAGCAGGACAGGGGTAGAAATAGAACTGGTGACTCTCCTCTCTGTAGGATGTGTGATCAAGAAAGCAACTCTGTGTATGGGAAGTAAGTGGGGGGAGGGGGAAGGATGCCGCGGAACTCAGGGCAGAGGGGGAAAAAGCAAAGAAAGAGGGAACCAGCAGTGCTATCAGTTCTTCTGGCCCCCCCAGCCAGGCAAGAAATCATCCTGGATGGTATTGAGTAAGGTTAAGGTGAGGTAGAACTATAATCCATGTGGATCTAGAGGCAGTCTTTTAATTAATATACATTATCACTTTAACTTTTTGGCTGTTATATTTATTGTTGACTCTTGAGTATGTGAACCCCCCCCCCCCCCCCCCTTCCCTTTTAATCAGCCTTCTAAGCAAGTTAAGTATCTGGTTTGTTTGTTTTTTTCAAATGCTTTATTAACTTCTGATTTACATCATTCATTTCCACCAGATTTTGAGTTGCAAATTTTCTCCCCTTTCTTCCCCTACCCACCACCCCAAAATAGCAGCCCCATAGGATATCCCCTCCTACAATCTGCTGTCTCCCATATTTTCTCCCATACCCCTTTCGACTTTTCGAGTAGGGCATGGTGGATCTCTATGCCCCAGTGCCTGTATGTCTTATTTCCCAATTAAATGTAAAATAGTATTAATAATAGCATATATAGAGTAGAAGCAGGACCACCCTGCTGCTCCGGCTTCCACCTTCCCCAATCCTTGTAAAAAGAGGACTCTAAACAAACTTTGGAGCTGCAGAACCCACAAAATGACACAGAGAAGCTAACCTCCAGCTGAGGACATCCCAGGAGGCCTGCAGGAATCCAGTGTAGCGCTCTGGGAGCAGAGCCCAGCCCCATGCCTAGGCTTTAGCCCCAGGGTGGGCCTGACCAGCCTCCGGCCAGAGGGACTCCAGATCAACAGCAGCTGTGGCCATTTCCAGATTGATCAACACATAGATGTGAAGGACAAAGTGAGAGGTCAATGCAGTCTGGACTTTGGGACCAGTAAGTGGGAGTACATGGCTTTGACCCCCAGCTTCTTTTTTCGAGAAGCTACTGAGATGCAGGCACAGCCAGCCAGTGCCACATGGCAGCTTCAGCTCCTGGCCTGCAGAGTGTAGGGGGACCAAGCTCCAGTGTGAGAGGTAATCGCTCTTGCTTTAACCTGCTTGGATCTGGATTGCAGTCTAGGGTGGAGGTCCTGGGGTGTGTGTCCAGCTTGCCAGAGTGTGCGGAGACTTCAGAGAGGGCACCCATCTAATACCTCCAGCAGCTGAGAAAATCCCAGTGTTTGGGACAAAAGCACCCCTGTCTGGTGGCAGAGTCCTACTGAGGCAAAAAGCCCAAAAGTCAAGTAATTGAGTGGCAAAATGAGCAGGCAAAGGAAACAAAGCAGACAGAAGATTCCAACATTACATTCCTATTTGGGGGACAAAAAGGAGCAAAGCATGGAACAGGAGGAAAACAGTGAAGTTAGAACTCCTGCACCAAAAGCTTCAAAGGAAAATACAAGCTGGTTACAGGCCATAGAGGACCTTAAGAAGCAGATAAGAGAAGTGGAGGAAAAATTGGGAACAGAAATGAGAACAATGCAAGAAAATTATGAAATGAGAGTCAACAGCCTGACTGAGGAAAATAATACCTTAAAAAACAGACTGACTCAAATGGCAAAGGAGGCTCAAAAAGGCAATGAGAAGAATGCCTTAAAAATCCAAATTTACAGGATGGAAAAAGAATCTCAAAAGCTCACTGAGGAGAATCATTGCTTCAGAATTAGATTGGAGCAAATGGAAGCTAATGACTTTATGAGAAATCAAGAGGCTGTTAAACAGATCCAAACAAATGAAAGAATAGAAGACAATGTGAAATATCTCATGGGAAAAACCACTGACCTGGAAAATAGACCAGGAGAGATCATTTAAAAATTATTGGACTGCCTGAAAGCCATGACCAAAGTAAGAACCTAGAAATAATCCTCCAGGAAGTTCTCAAAGAAAACTACCCTGATGTTTTAGTACCAGAGGGCAAAGTGGAGGTTGAAAGAATCCACCAATCACCTCCTAAAAAAGATCCCAAAAAGAAAACTCCAAGGAATATTATAGCCAGGTTCTGGAATTCCCAGATTAAGGAGAGAATGTTACAAGCAGTTAGGAAGAAACAATTTGAATATTGTGGAAACACAATCAGGATAACCCAGGATCTGGCAGCTTCTACACTGAGGGATTGAAGGGCATGGAATATGATATTCCGGAGGGCAAAGGAGCTGGGATTAAAACCAAGAGTCAACTACCCAGCAAAACTGAGTATAATGTTTCAGGGGAAAATATGATCATTCAGTGGAATAGAGGACTTTCAAGCATTCTTGCTGAAAAAACCAGAGTTGAATAGAAAATTTGACATTCAGATACAAGAAGCAAGAGAAGCATGAGAAGGTAAACAGGGAAAAGAAATCATGAGGAACTTATCAAAGTTGAACTATTAACATTCCTACATGGAAAGGCAATAATGGTAATTTATGAAACTTTTCTCAGTAGTTGAAGGGATTAAAAATATACATATATACATATATATATATATATGTCTATATATGAGGGTATATGGGCATATGAATACATATATGAATGTGTGTATATATGTTTACAGGTATACATAGATAGAGGGCACAGAACCAACTTAACAGGAAGGGATGATACTTAAAAGGTGAAATTAAGAGGTAAGAGGAATATAATGAGAGGAGATGGGGAGAGACAGATTGGGGTAAACTATCTCATATAGAAGAGGCAAGGGAAAATGATTACAATGGAGGGGAAGAATAGGAAGGCAAAAGGGAATGGGTCAACCTTATTTCCATTGAATCTGGAGTGAAATACACACTAAATAGGGTATCTCACCCTCCAGGAGAGTGGGGGGGGGAAGGGGATGAGAGGAGGGATGATGAAAGGGAGGGCAGGCTGGGGGCGAGGGAAGTTGGAAGCACCCACTTTTGAAAAGGGACAGGATCAAAGTAGAGAATAGAACAAGTGGGAGGTGGGATAGGAGGGAGGGAAATATAGTCAGTCTTTTTCAATATATCTACTAAGTTATTGTTTTGCATTAGCCACACATGTACAATCTATACTGAACTGCTTATCTTTCCAGTAAGGGTGGGTGACAATAAGGAAGGGAATTAATATGGAATTCAAAGTTTTAAAATCAAATGTTCAAATATATATATATATATGTATATATGTGTGTGTGTATAGATTATTAATACCATCTTACATGTAATTGGGAAATAAGATATACAGGCACTGGGGCATAGAGATCCACTGGAAAAGTCAAAAGGGGTATGGGAGAAAATATGGGAGAGAGCAGAATGGAGGAGGGGATATGCTGCAGGACTGCTATTTTGGGGTGGTGGGTAGGGGTAAAACGGGAAGGAAATTTGTAACTCAAAATCTGGCGGAAATGAATGATGTAAATCAGAGGTTAATAAAGCATTTAAAAATAACAAAATAGTAGTATATATATAATTTGTTCAGTATAGGTTGTACATCCCACCCCCACTTGTTCTATTCTCTACTTTGATCCCGTCCCTTTTCAAAAGTGGGTTCTCCCAACTTCCCTCTCCCCCAGCCTGCCCTCCCTTCCATCATCCCCCCTCTCATCCCCTTTCCCCCCTACTCTCCTGTAGTTTGATCTCATTGTAGACAGAAAATTAGGCCCAAAGAGTAGAAATACAGGCAGAGCTAGGATTTGAACCCAAATTTTCTAACTCTAAATCCAGTTCTCTCCCATGAAGACAAAGAAGCATCACTCCTTAAACACAGTATGAGAGAGAACTATTGAGGTTGACATGAATTGTAAGAACCTCTCTCCACCCTCCCTGCAAAAGGGAAAGTTCTGGTTATTTTAGTTGTGTTGAGGGAGATTGGAGGATGAAATAAAGAATAGAAGCAATGTACTTGGTTAAAAGAGATGGTTTAATAATGGAAAACTGAAACAAATCAACAAGTATTTATTAAGTTTTACCATATACTACTTACTGTGTTAAGTGCTCAATAGGCAAAGAAAGACAAATACACACAGAAATATGCACACACACACACACACACACACACACACACAGACTTCCACAGGAAAAAGGACAAACATTTCCCCATCTCTTCCTGGGACCAAGGTTGGTCATTATATTTTCATATTATTTGGTTTCTTTTAACATTCATTCATTTTATATCAATGTTATCCCTACAGGATTAATATTTGACTAGGAAGGATAAAAGAAAAATAGTTATCTGAGAGTGAAATCCAAGATGCTATAAGAAGAGAGGCGATTAGGGAGTACTAGGGTGTATCTAGTTCACCAACTACATCTAACATTACTAAAAGAACAAAGTCACTTTTCCTGATATTGAGAATCATTGTGAAAAGAAATGCAAGTCATAGAGCTGGAGAGTCCCACGTGTCCAAATTTCCAAGAAAGGATAATGGTATGAAATGGATCTTCAAGCTATAGACGAGTAAACATGACAATTTCTTGGAAAGATCCCAGAACAGATTTTTAAAGGGGTAGTTTGTGGGCATTAAATAAAAGGATTGAAGATTGCTAAGAAGCAGAATGATCTCAACAGGTCATGTCAAAGTAACTTGATCGACTTTTTTGAAAATGTTACTTGATTAGGAAATCAAGGAAAGCTATATGCATTGCATATATCGATTTCATCAAATCCTTTGACCAAGACTCTCTCTCTTATTTTTAAGAACAAAATACAGAGATGCAAGGTAAACAATACCAGTTAAGTGCACTTGTAACTGATAAAATGAACTTCAAAGATTAGTCACCATAGTAGTGACAACTAGTAGGCAATTCAAGAGGAGATGTTCCAGAGATCTGTGCTTACCCATGTGCAATTTAATGACTATTCTTATTGCTGCCAAGGATAAAGGCAAATATCACATGCTTTCAAATATGTCAAAGGCACAGAGATGACAAGGATAGGTTACATGTTGTCTGATAGGGGGCTTCTTAACATTTTTTGATCCTGGACCCCTTTAGCAATCTGGTGAAGCATATGGATGCCTTCTCAAAATAATACTTTTAAATAATAGAAAAAAATGTTCAACTAGTTCATGTTTAGTAAAACTAAAGATGTATTTTTTAACCATTCAAATTTCTTGGCCCCCTGAAATATATCTACAGACCTCAGTTGAAAGTATTGGATCTAGGGGCGGCTAGGTGGCGCAGTGAATAGAACACCGGCCCTAGAGTCACGATGACCTGAGATCAAATTCAGTCTCAGACACTTAACACAAAAACTATCCTGTGACCGTGGGCAAGTCACTTAACCCCAATTGCCCTCCAAAAAGCATAAAACAAAAAATAATAAAAGTATTGGATATAAAGAGAACTTGTCAGGTTAGAGCAATGATCTAAATTTTTGAAAAATGAAATTTACAAGGATATATGGAAATACATTTGAGTTCAGAAATTCACTTGCAAAAAACGAAATCAAGAAGACATGGTTAGACAATTCATGTGAAAAAGACTGGGAATGCAATTTTAAAAATTGGGGAAAAAAACTAAAAATCCTCAAATAAACACTAAATTGGATATCCTAAAAATTAAAGATGAAATTAATAATATTAAGTGTGGAAGAAAACATTGAATTAGTAAATAAAACTAGAAAGTGGTTTTATGAAAAAAATAAATAATAAACCATGGGTTAATTTGATTTACCAAAGAGAGAGAGAAGAAAATCAAATCCCTAGTACCATAAAGAAAAGGATGACTACATCACTAATGAAGATGAAACCAAAGCAATTATAAGGAGTTATTTAACCCAATTACATGGATATAAATGTAACAATTTTATTGTAATAGAAGAATGCTTATCAAAAAAATATAAGTTGGGGTGGCTAGGTAGCACAGCAAGTAAGAGCACCAGCTCCAGTGTCGGGATGACCTAGAGATCGAATCTCAGAATCAGACACTTAGCACCCACCCAGAAACACCTGGCCATGTAACCTTAAGCAAGTTACTTAACCCCAATTGCTTAGGGGCAGTTAGGTGGCTCAGCGAGTAAGAGCACCGGCTCCAGTGTTGGGATGACCTGGAGATCAAATCTGGGCTCAGATACTCAGCACCACACCCAGAAATAGCTGGCCGTGTAACGTTGAGCAAGTTACTTAACCCTGATTGCTTAAATATATATAAGTTGCCTAGATGAGAAGAGGAAATAGAATATCTAAATAGACCTATTTTAGAAAAAGAAATTGAATAGACCATGAACACCTAAGAAAAAAGTACCAGAACCAGACAGATTTGCAAATGAATTTTATTAAGCATTTAAAGGTTAGCTAATCCTAATATTAAATAAATCATTTGTGATAATAGGCCAAGAAAAGATCTTATCAAACTTCTTTCATGTAACAAATATGATATTGATACCTTAGTGAAGAAGAGTAAAACAGTGGGATAAAATCATAGGCTAATTTCATTAGTGAATATGGAGGCAAAAATGATAAATAAAATGCTAATTAAAAGATTACAACAATATATTACAAATATTATACAGTATGACCAAATGGTATTTATACAAGAAATTCAAGAGTGGTTTAACATAAGGAAAACTATTAACATAATTGATTATATAAATAATAAAAATAAATCTTATGATCATATCAATAGATGCAGAAAATTTCTTTTATAAAGTACAACACTCATTTCTGTGGGGAGCCAAAGAGGCCTAGTTCAGGACTCAGATATTAAATCCTAATAGTGAACTTTAAAACAAGAGCTCTTTGAGACACAATATCTTTATTAAATTAGCTCTTCAGTTCTTTGTTATAGGTTACACTTATAAGGATGTTATTTGAGTTCTGAGATCAATAGGCTATACCCTAAAATTTTAGTTATTAAAAGCTAAAATATTAGATGGCAAAGTAGAAACAAGATTTCCACATGGTTCCTGCTTTCACCTCCTCCAATTCATGTAACAAATGACTCTAAAAAACTTTGGATCTACAGAACCCACAAAATGACAGAGAGAAACTAACTTCCCACTGAGGACAGCCCAGCAGGCCAGCAGGAAGGGGCCAGCACAGCGCTACGGGAGCAGATCTGAGCCCAACGTGAGCCCAAGATTTTACCTAAGGGCAGCCACAACCAGCCACCAGCTGGAAGGACTTCAGATCACCAACAACTGTAGCAATTTCCAGAATTATCAATCTATAGATGCTAAGGACAAAGTGGGAGGTCAGTACAGTGTGGACTTTGGGAACCAGGAGCCCAGAAGTGTGGTCCGGCCTTTCCCCCTGGAGGGAGAAGCAACTGAGGCACTGCAGAACTGTAGCCACCGCCACATGGCTGTTTCAGAGCTTCTGCCCTTCAGATTTTGAGGGACCAAAAAAACAGTCTGAGGGATAATCGCTCTTGCTTTAACCTGCTTGGATCTGGATTGCTGTCTAGGGTGGATGTCCTGGGGTGCATGACCAGTTGCTAGAGATTGTGGAGGCTTCAGAAAAGGCACCCAACTAATAACTCCAGCAGCTGAGAAAACCCCAGTGATTTAGGACAAAGTTCCCCTCTCTGATAGCAGAGTTCTACTGTGTCAAAAAGCTCAAAAGTCAAGTAATTGAGTGGCAACATGAGCAAATGAGGGAAGCAAGGCAAGCACAGCAGTCTGGCTCTGGATTCCTTTTTGGGGGGACAAAAAGGATCAGGGCATGGGTCAGGAGGAAGACAATGAAGTCAGAACTCCTGCAGCAGAATATTCCCAGAAAAATATGAGCTGGTTACATGCCATAGAGGAGCTTAGAAGGATTTTGAAAGCCAAATAAGAGAAGTGGAGGAAAAATTGGGAAGAGAAATGAGAATGATGCAAGAAAATTATAAAATGAGAAACAACAACCTTCCTGAAGAAAATAATATCTTAAAAATAGACTTACTCAAATGGCAAAAGAGACACAAAAAGGCAATAAGGAGAAGAATTCCTTAAAAAGTTGAATTTTGTAGATGGAAAAAGAATCTCAAAAGCTCACTGAAGAGAATCATTCCTTCAGAATTAGATTGGAGCAAATTGAAACTAGTGACTTTATGGGAAATCAAGATACTATTAAACAGAGCTAAACAAATGAAAAAAAATAGAAGGCAATGTGAAATATTTCATGGGAAAAACCACTGATCTGGAAAATAGATCCAGGAAAGATCATTTAAAAATTGTTGGGCTACCTAAAAGCCATGATCCAAAAAAAAAAATAACCTAGAAATCATCCTTCAAGAAATTCTCAAGGAAAATTGTCCTGATGTTTTAGAACCAGAGGGCAAAATAGAGGTTTAAAGAATCCACCAATCACCTCTTGAAAAAGATCCCAAAAAGAAAGCTCTTAGGAATATTGTATCCAGTTTCCAGAGTTTCCAGATCAAGGAGAGAATATTACAAGCACCCAGGAAGAAACAATTTGAATATTATGGAAAGACAATCATGATAACACAGGATCTGGTAGCTTCTACATTGAGGGATCAAAGTGATTGGAATATGATATCCTGGAGGTCAAAGGAGCTGGGATTAAAACCAAGAATCACCTACCCAGCAAAACTGAGTATCATGTTTCAGGGGAAAATCTGGTCATTCAATGGAAAAAAAGACTTTCAACCAATTTTTTTTTTTGCCTTTTGGAGGGCAATTGGGGTTAAGTAACTGCCCAAGGTTACATGGCGAGTTTATTTTTGTGTAGGTGTTAAGTGTCTTAGGCCAGAACCGAACTTGGGCCCTCCTGACTCCAGGGCCGGCGCTTTACTCACTGTGCCACCTATCCACCCCTCAAGCATTCTTGATGAAAAAATCAGAGTTGAATAGAAAATTTGACATTCAGATACAAGAAGCAAGAGAAGCATGAAAAGATAAACATGGAAAAGAAACAATAAGGAACTATGAAAGTAGAACTTTTTACATTCCTACATGGAAAAATAATAATTGTACCTTATGAACCTTTTCTCAGTATGAGAATAGTTGAAGGGAATAGAAATATGTGTATAGATAGATAGATAGATAGATAGATAGATAGATAGATAGATAGATAGATAGATA
>NW_027185712.1:6136247-6157795 GCF_028583685.1 Petaurus breviceps papuanus
ATAGATAGATAGATAGATAGATAGATAGATAGATAGATAGATAGATATAGATATGTATGTATGTATACATACATATATATCTATATAGGAAGGTATATAGGAGTATGAATACATATGTGAATGTGTGTGTTTATGTGCGCAGCTATACATAGACAAAGGGCACAGGACCAATTTAGTAGGAAGGGATGATACTTAAAAGATGAAAGTAAGAAGTGAGAGAGGAATATAATGGGAGGAGATGGGGACAGAATGGGGTAAATTATTTCATATAGAAGAGGTAAGGGAAAACTATTACAATGGAGGAGAAGAACAGGAAGGGAAAAGGGAATAAGTCAACCTTATTCCCATTGAATTTGGCTTAGGGAGGGAATGAAATACACACTTAATTGTGTATCTCACCCTACAGGAGAGTGTGAGGCAGGGGATAAGAGGGGATATGATGGAAAGGAGGGAAGGCTGGGGGGGAGGGAAGTTGGAAGCACCCACTTTTGAAAAGGGACAGGATCAAAGTAGAGAATAGAACAAGTGGGCGGTGGGATAGGTTGGAAGGAAATATAGTCAGGCTTCACAATATATCTACTATGGAAATGTTTTGCATAGCTACACATGTACAACCTATATTGAATTGCTTATCTTCTCAGTAAGGGCAGGTGACAAGGGAGGAAGGGAAAGAATATGGAATTCAAAGTTTTAAAATCAAGTGTTTAAAAATACATATATTGGGGTGGCCAGGTAGCACAGCAAGTAAGAGCACCAGTTCCAGTGTTGAGAAGACCTGGAGATCGAATCCCGGGCTCAGACACTTAGCACCCACCCAGAAACACCTGGCCGTGTAACCTTGAGCAAGTTACTTAACCCCAATTGCCCAGGGGCGGCCAGGTGGTTCAGCGAGTAAGAGCACCGGTTCCAATGTTGGGACGACCTGGAGATCGAATCCCGGGCTCAGACACTCAGCACCACACCCGAAATAACTGGCCGTGTAACCTTGAGCAAGTTACTTAACCCCAATTGCTTAAAAAAAAAAATACATATATTATTAGTATTAGTATTATTTTACATGTAACTGGGAAATAAGATATACAGTCACTGGGGCATAGAGATCCACCATACCCTACTGGAAAGTCGGAGAGGGTATGGGGGAAGATATGGGAAAGAGCAGACTGGGTGAGGGGATATTCAGTGGAATCATTGTTTTGGGTTGGTGGGTAGGGGGAAAATGGGGAGAAAAATTGTAACTCAAAATCTTGTGGAAATGAATGATGTAAACTAAAAAATAAAGAAAGAGGGAAAAAAAGAGCTAAAATATTTGACTTAACACTCAGGTAGCTTTGGTTGCTCAGCTCTAAATGTGATGTCTTTTGAGGATTGCAGCTTTGGCTTTGAAGTTTGTTCTCAATTGTATCCATTTATGACTGAGGTTGCATTAGTAGATACCTGAGTAATAGATCAAAGGTCTTACCTTAAGACTTTAGTCTCCTAGATAACAAATCCTTATCAAATTACCTATTCTGTGCTACTTCCAGGATATAACAGACTAAGGTAATGATAAGAATACTTGAGTCCTATTCCTTTTTCTCATTTTCTCAATAAAATCCTTATACAAAGAATCATTAAATGGAGTTCATGGGTCTTCCTTGAACTACCCCCATTGTCTGGTCATTTCTTATTCATGTCTCCGGTCATGCTTAGTGCTGGACACTGAGCAGCCCAAGGTAACAGTATACAATATCTCAGAGTACACTTGCAAAACAATCCCAGGAACTATATAAACAAAATTATGAAAAGAAGCTTTTTATACAAATAAAATCACATTTAAATATTTGGAAAAAATATCAATTGTTCGTGGATAGATAGGGCCAATATAATAAAAATGATAATTTTACCTAATTCATATGTTCAATTCAATCCCAATTAAATTACTCAAAAGATTATTTTACTGAATTAGAAAAAAATAATAACAATTCATTTAGAAGGACAAAACGTCAAGTATATCAATGAAGCTAAAAGGACAGAGGTTTAGCAGTACCAGATCTTAAACTATATTATAAGGCAGTAATTAACAAAACTATCTGTTACTGGCTAAGAAATAGAAAAGCAGATCAATGGAACAGAGTAGAAATAAAATTTATAGCACCAAGTAAATATAGTAAACTTGTATTTGACTAGTGTAAAAACCTAAGATTTTGGGATAAGAATTCATTATTTGGTTTAAAAAATGTCGGGAAAACTGGAAAGCATTATGGCAGATACTGGGTAAAGACTCATATCTTACACCATTTACCAAGATAAAGGCAAAATGGATACATAACCTAAATATAGAGAGATTTTGCAAGAAAATTTGAAAACATGGAAAATATTGCTTATCAGACTTATGTATAGGTGAACAATTTATAAATAAACATACATAGTGAGGTGTGAATTGGATGATTTTGATTACAATAAATTAAGGTTTTGTATGAATAAAAACAATGTACCCGAGATCAGAAGAAAAGCAGAAAATTGGTTGAAAATAAATTTATAGTTTCTCAGATAAAGATCTCATCTCAAAGATATGAAGAACTTCATAAAATTTATAAGAATACATATATGTGTATATTCTTATAAATAAACTATTAAATACATACATGTGTGTGTGTATCTAATGTAGCTATCTCCAGGGTAGAGGGAAGAGAAAAAAAGAAAAAAAGACATTTGTATCACTTTATTATATTTAAAAGGAATAGAAAATTGTATATAATAAATTTGTAGCTACATGTAATTTTTTTATTATACTGTGTTATTGAAATACTTCTTTTGTTGCATAAATTTTTTTAAATGCAATCAATAAAGGAAAAGATTTGGAGTTTTTTTTACTGGGTCAAAAATTCAATATCAATCATGTATCACAGCAACACAAAATGTGATTTTAGGGTGCATTAAAAGAGAAAAATTTCCAGAACAAAGTAGGTGATAATTACTCTATAGTCTGCTTCGACTGGATTATTGTGCTCAATTTTAGGAACCACACAATACAGACAGTTCATTTAAAATTTAATTCAAAGAGGGCAGCTAGATGGCACAGTCAGTAGAGCACTGATCCTGGAGTCATGAGGACCTGAGTTCAAATCCAACCTTAGATACTTGACACCATTACTAGCTGTGTGACCTTGGGCAAGTCACTTAACCCCAATTGCCTTGCCTTCCCCCCTCCAAAAAAAATTAATTCAAAAGAAGGCAACCAGAATGGAAAAGAAACTGGAGACCAGGTGCTTCTGAAAGCAATTGACCTTGGGGAAGTTTTGTCTGGAGTAGGTGAATAGAATTCTAGAACTGGAGTCAGGAAGATATGAGTTAAAAGCCAGACTCAGACACTAGCTAAATGTCCCTAAGCAAGTCATTTAATTTCTGTCTGCCTCAGTTTCTTAGTCTGTAATATGGAGATAATAATAGCACTCATCTTCCAGGTTTATTATGAGGGGAAAATTAGATTACATCTGTGAAACACTTTGCAGAACTTAAAATACTGTAGAAATGCTAGCTAATTTGTGTGTGTGCGCACGCATGTCTGTGTGTATTCGTGTGTGTGTATGTCTCTGAGTGTGTGTGTACAGCATGGTTTCCTCTAAGTAAATGAAAGTCCTTAGGTGAAAGTTTTTCTTAGGTGAGAGTTTTTCTGTTTGGTCTAAGGGAATAGAAAAAAAGCCATAGGTAGGTATTGAAGAGAGGAATACCAAAATGAGGGAAAGCTTTCCACAAGCTAGAGCAGTTCAAAAGTAGAAGGGCTGCCTCAATTGGGAATTGGTGTTGCCTATACTAGAAGTCTTCGAGAAAAGGTTTTGAATAGCCTTTGGTCAGGGATGCTCCATGTGACATTACCATTTCTGTATGACTTGGATTAAACTATCTCTGAGGTTCCAGTAATTCTGAGATTACATGATTCTTAAATCAGGTTATTATTCATTATTTTAACTAATCACAGTTTCTAACAATGAAGGAATGAATCTCTAATAGTGGGATTTCAGAGACCATTATAAATTCAATTGGAGGGATATTTGGAGTGCAATGGAGACTTACAAACACCTGCTCACGCAAAGATTGGCTAAACCAATAAAGCTGCTGTCACCAAATTCAAAATATAGACAAGGAAAATCTCCTGACTCCTGACTCCACTCTAAGTCACCTCCCTCCAACCCTTACTTACCACAGTGCTTTCTTCAAGGTTCATACATTAGATATCTCTGCTTCAGTTTAGTAGCTGTACTTTTCTAGCCATGGGAGTGGGATGGAGGGGAGAATAATGTCAATTCCTAATGAAAATTTCACTCCTTCAGCTACCCTATTTTGATGCAGTCTGAAAGAGGATTAAGATTAACTTTGATATAGGAAGGAAGTCATTCATTACAAACTTTCTTAGGGTAAATATTTCCTAGAGAATTTTCAAATTTTAACCACCTAGATTCGGGAGGGTAACATAACAAAAGGCAGGGGGAATGTGTGTGTGTGTGTGTGTGTGTGTGTGTGTGTGTGTGTGTGTGTGTAGAAAATTCAGCTTTTGTATACAAATCTTTTCAAATTTTAAGGACCTATTATTTTATCGCTCTGAGTTTTCCTTCCAAGAAAAGACCTCTTTTCGAATTTAGTAGATGTTTTCATAAGTTTCTGTGACTATGGGCTAAAAATAAAAAAGACAAACAAAAAAAAAACCACCTAGTAACCAACTATCTGACAATGGCCGGCTCTATCCATAGCAAGGCTGGTTCTCCAATAAGAGATAGACTGCCTTGGTGCTTGGAGCAGTCCCAACATGATGTGACCTGTTTGTTTTCCTCTAGCTGAGATTTAGAGAACTGAAATTTATGTTTATAACATGATCTGAGACTAAAGTGGGACTTCAGTAGAAAAAGTGAAATAAAAGCCTTTGAAATATGCAAACATAACAATATAGAAGGGGATGGAGGGGGGCTGTCTAATTCTTACATCTGTAAGCTATTTGTGTCTAAGACCTTGTTGCTTTCTTTTCCTCTTTCCCTTCCTCTCCATATCATTCTCTGTATCCCCCCCATCCTTCCTTCCCTTCCTTTCCTACTGTTTTATTTTCCCTTTTTTTCTTTTTTCCTTTCCTCTTCTTTTGTCTCTTTTGCTTCCTTCCTTCTTCCTTCCTCCCATTCCTTCTTTCTTTCTCTCCCTCCCTTTCTTCTTTTTCCTTTATCTTTCTATTTCTTTCCTTCCTTTATTTATATCCCTTTTCCTTCCTCCCTTCTTTCTTTTTTCTTTTTTTTCCTCTTCATGCTTTTGCCCTCTTTATCTTCCTTTCTTCTTTTCCTCTCTTTCCAGAAAGAAAATACTCAAATACAGCCACAATTGCATAGGTCTGTGCAAAAAGACTCAATAACAAAATAAATAAGCTTTGATGACATAAAAAAAGAAGAAAGCATTACTCTTTTCATAGCTTGAACTTATGAAGACTGAGAACCCATGGATAATCTTCCACTCCCCAGCCACACTATTACTAAAAATCACCTTGTGTGTCTCCTTTAGTATACAATCAACAGTTGTTGACTCTCCGTGTAAAGTGAGTGTCAAAGTGTGCCAAAGCATGGCAATGGAGAAAACTAATTTTGATGCAATTATTCATGATATTTACCTGAATAACATGAAATAAAAAATAAAGCATCAGGTTTCTCTTGCTTTATAATTTGTTTTAACACTAGCTTCTACCTATATTTATGCTATATTAGAGCTAATATTATATTGCATTTACATTTTAAACTTACTAAATACTTTCCCCACAACTCTTTGAGGTATATAAGACAAGTAATAGTTTTCTCATTTTACAGAAAAGGAAATTCAAGTTCTGAGACAAAGTGATGTACTTGAAGTCTGCTAGGCTAATAAACCATGTAAATAAGTCTCATATCTTGGTCTTTAGACACCAAGTTCAATTTCTTTTTACTAGACCATGCTATTGTGTTGCAGTGTTTGGTGGGTAGGGGATGGTAGACTTATGATTTCTTTGGAACAAGGAACTCTTAGGGAAAAGAAATTACTTCTACCAATGCAGATTCGCACCTGCTCTTGATATCCAAAAGGCAGCCTCTAATTCTGTAGCTTTAAGTATCTCAGTCCTCCAGTCTTTTGGTTAAAAGAAAATAAAGCCAATTATCTATAAGCAAACATTTATGGTTTCCCATGGAGCACATTTTTTAATGTAGTTCTGCCATTTAGTATGAATCTCATTATAAAACACTTTTTCATGTTGCTTGAAAGTTATAATTTCAGTGCGGCTAGGTGGCACAGTGAGTAAAGTGCTGGCCCCGGAGTCAGGAAGACCAGATTTTGGTTCCAGCCTTAGACACTTAACACCCACACACAAAAAAACTAGCCATATAACCTTGGGCGAGTTACTTAACCCCAATTGCCCTCCTAAAGGCAAAAAAAAAAGTTATAATTTGGAGGGGAAATATATACATGAATATTTTTTCTTTGTTAAAAGTATTCCAATAATTACCACCCTCCACTCTCCCCATTCACATCTTTGTAATTTCATTACACATTATAACTATGATTATCTTTTTAAAAATGTTATTTCTTTCTCACACTAGCCATGTAGGTTTTTCCTTCTAATTCTTTGCATAGTCATTGCTTCACATAATGAATGAAAACCAAAGAGCTATTGGGTAGATTTACAATGTGATCCATTGCACATCCTTACAATGTTTGCCCAATAACTATAGGATCTTACAGAAATCAAAGCCAATTAAGTTTAATTTAAGCAATCTGTGCCCTATCACCTGGGTGAAAGTATATGTATTTTTTGCAGCTTAAGGCCATGCTTGGAGAATAGATTTACATGACATGAAAAGCTGTAGCGCTTTTGGGTGTATGTTTGTGTATGTGTGTGTGTGTGTGCGTGTAAATTTATCTTTCTAGTCATTCTCAGTATCATTTTTCACAATTGAAAAGCTTTATCCTCGTTATGTGATATGCCATTTATAGCTATAAAAATGAGTAATGCTTTTTGAGAAATGTTTGATTAAAAAAAGATACAAACAACTTGCTGTCAAGTTTTAGTTTTTAGATACAAATTGTGCATTTTACAACTTTACTCAAATAAATGTTATCTTTCCCAAGAGGTCACTGCTCAGAAATTCATAAAACAAGAGTTATTGGTGTCATAAAATTACTTGGTACATCTGAGGGGGAAAAGAAACAACAAGCAAAAAAATAATAACATATCAAAGACAGTCCAAGCATTGTCTCTACACAGAACTTTAGAAGACCACCATACTGCACTGTGGGAAACAAGCAGTCATTGTGCACAGAAGATGAATAAAATAATCATCCTTATTTATTCATCAACCAATAAAAACACTCTAGGTTCTTAGAATTGTCCCTTCTCTTGCATTACTATTGCTCCCATCCTGTAGCATGTACATATCATCCTATGTTTGAATTACTATAATATGTGTGACTAAGAGTGGCTAGGCCAGGAGAGGAGAATCTCAGGCCTCTAGGCCTCATGTGGTTCTCTAGGTCTTCAAGTATGGCCCTTTGACTGAATCCATACTTCACAGAACAAATCCCCTTAATAAAAGGATTTGTTCTATAAAACTTGGACTAGTCAAAAAACCACAGCCAAAGACCTAGAAGGCCACATATGGCCTCAAGACCATAGGTTTCCCACCCCTGGGTTAGGCCAAGATTGATAAGGTTAAGAAATGTGATCCTTGTTGCAAATGTCTCTCTACATAGGGTTTAAACATTTCCATTGTCATTGTATTTGTGACTTTATGATTGACTGTATCATGACTAGTGTACATGTACTAAGTGAGTGATAGCCTTGAACTTTTCTTCTAAAAGGGTATGAAGGGAGAAAAAGCTGAGAGACGCAGGGAGGCAAACAAATTACACACAAAGTGTATGCATGGGACAGGATGAGGAACTACACATACACATGAAATAATCTCTCAATCCTAGATATGGGAGCAGTGGAAAGGTAATGAGAGAACAGAGAAAAAATTCAGTAAGTCCAACCAGTAGAAGAATTCCTGATCCTGGCTCCTAGAGAGGAGAGGAGGCATTTTTTTTTTTCATTTTTCTCTTGGACAAAACAAAAGCTATTTGAATGCTTGCACAGGTCCTCAGGACCCTCTTTTTTAAGTGGAGTGACCCAGATATGTCATATTCTAATGTTCCCAGAAGGGCCCTCATAATCACAAATCAGAAGTGATTTGTAAGACACTTCCAAAATTAAAACCCAGCTATATGCCTTCAGAATTTCAGTTATGAACATGGTTTATAGAGATTCCTGATTGGCCTCCATGCCTCAACTATCTCTCCATATCACTCTGCCTTGCACTCTGCTGTCTGAATAACCACCCGTCAGGCTGTTCACTACTCAAGGCCCTATAAAATGCCTGTCAATTGGGGAATGACTAAACAAGCTGTGGTATATGATTGCTATGGAATATTATTGTGCTATAAAAAATGACAAGCAGGATGATTTCAGAAAAGCCTAGAAAGACTTACATGAACTGAAGCAATGAAGGGAGCAGAATTAGGAATATGCTACACACAGGAAAAGTAATATTATCTGATGAAGAACTGCAAATAATTTAGCTATTCTCAGCAATTTGATGATCCAAGACAACCCCAAAGGACTAAAGATGAAGCATTCTGTCTACCTCCAGAGAAAGAACTTATGGTATTTGAATACAGACTGAAGCATGCTATTTTTCTTTCTTTCCTTTTTATTTGAGTCTTCTTATACAAAATGACTAATATGGAAATGTTTTACATCATTCTATATGTATAATAATATCTGATTGCTTACTGTCTCAGCAAAGGGGGAGGTGAGGTAGAAAGGAAGGGATAGAATTTGAAACTTAAAACTTTTTAAAAAATAAAAATTATTTTAATGTAGTTGTGGGAATAAAATATTATACATATATATATATATATTTAATACCCATCAAACAATATTAAAACTCCCTGGCTTGGCATTCAAAGTCTTCATAGATAACCTATGGCTTAAATTAACATCATTTCCTATTGCTTCTCAAAAAATACAACTCATTTTCTAGTCATTCATAACTTCTACGTTATGAGAGGCATTGTGACCCAGTGTTTAAAAAAAAAGTATATTTAAAATGCTAGTTCTGATGTTTTCTGGTGTGTTATCCTGGGCAAGGATTACATATTCTAAGGCTGTTTTCTCATCTGTTAAGTGAGGATAACAGTACATAAGCCTTTTACTGTATAGTGCTATTTAGAAGATCATGTTTTATAAACCTTAAAGCACTAT
Source organism: Petaurus breviceps papuanus (assembly GCF_028583685.1). NCBI lineage: Eukaryota > Metazoa > Chordata > Mammalia > Diprotodontia > Petauridae > Petaurus > Petaurus breviceps. The sequence goes on from NW_027185712.1 coordinate 6,145,531, forward strand.
AGAAATGTGTTATCTTTGACTGTCATTTATCCCCATACGCAGGCTATTACTTGTGTTTCTCCTCCTATCTAGGGTGATTTCTTCTATGTACTAAAATAAATTCTAGCCATTCTTCAAGAGCCTGATGAAGTCATACTACTTTTTGAGGGACCTTTCTTTAACTACTCTATTATTTACTCTAGCCCACATTTATGCCTTTTATTAAAATGACTATAGCAATCACAGAATTTAGTCTTACAGAGGAACTCCAAGTCAGGTACACATTTTTTGGTCATGCAAGGCATGAATAGCTGTCATGCACAGCTACTACCTGTATCTGAGAGGGATTGTGGAAAGGAAGAAAGGGAGATCATTAGAGCCGCCCTATGTAAAATTATGAAGATTGTGAAGTTTGGGGATGGGAGCATATGGTTACAGAACAAGGGATATTAGTTCTTTGGATAAACCTCAGCATGGTGAGGGATTAGCAATTCGGAGACAAGCAGACTCCAACTTTTGGTAAAATACTGGACCTTTGTCTTTTAATGATTAGAAGATGTTATCTTCAGAGTTCAATATGTGATAATACTGATGGTGATGATTATGCTTAAATAGAATAGAACATCAGAGAAAAGCTTTTGATATTAACTGATACAGAGTTAAAGTCAGAAGAGAAAAACTAAAAATATGAAGTGGGTAAAAATATTACTGATAAAGTTATTTATATAAATTTATTCTCATATATTCTCAGTTACCATGTGGGACAATAATTTTGTATATTTAAATATGCCTGAATAACATTTTAATACTTTTTTATTTAGTTCTAGAAAAAAAATCCACACATATATGTTTAGCTCACAAAAATTGTATTTTGTTCTCCAATTTTTTTCCACATATGTATGTCTTGCTGGTCCAAAAAGATGGTAACTTGTTAAGTTCCCAAAGGAATGGATTATAACATTTCTTTTATATGCTCTATAGCATTCTGAAAAATGAAGTACATATTGTGTGTTCAATAACTATGTGGTGATTTGAATACCCTGAAAATCACTGTCTATAAAAACAAGGATAGTTTAGTCAAATTTTGTAAATTTTACACAATTTTCCCTCATATAACTAGATTTTCAAATAGATATTATGGAGGACATCAAAGTAATGGATTCATATTTTGTTGGACCCCAGAGGCGTTAGAACCAGGAGTAATGAGAAGAAACTGAAGAAATGCAGATTTTTGATGCAGTATAAAGAAAAATATCCTGTCAACTACATTAGTGTCATCTATAGCCATCATGGGCTACCCTGGGAGGTAGTGTTTTTTCCACCATTAAAGGTAGGTCTTCAAGTGGAGGATAAAGGACCATTTGTTAGAGGTATTGTAGTGAAGATTCACGTTCATTCGCTTATTAGACTAGAGGTCCTTTCCAGCTCTAAAATTCTGTTATTCTGCAGAATCACATATGCTTGAGGATAGAAAGCCTGTTAGTTTTTTTTTTCCATAATTCAGGCCACTAAGTGAAAAATGCCACTAAGATACCTAAATATACTCCTGTCCTGTCCTTCTTCTATCACTTTAACCCTGCTGTCTCAAATCTTTCATGACTCTGGACCCTGGGTTCAAAACAAAATGTTCAGGACTCACTGAGGTCAATACGGGGAAGATACAGGAGAGAAAAGACATGAGGAAAACAATTAGGCATGACACAGAAAAACTTCAGTCCTTTGATACTCTCTCCCCTCTATATGCAATATGATAGGTAAGAGGAAGGTAGAAAGTGAGGTAACCCCAAATATGAAAGATAAGGTTTTAGATCTTATTTGGCTTAAAGGATCAAAATAGAGGAAGACTTTTGAAAAGCTGTTTCATACAGATTTCTCTTTCAAATCTGACTTTGTATTTATTTATATCTCAGTACCTTCTGCTCATCTGATTGGATGTCAGAGCCATGAGTTCCAAAATTTCAATTAAGGAGGGAGCCCTGGACAGCCATTCACTCATTTCCCAATAGCTGAGCCACACTGCTGTTGAACTTCTTTGTATATTTCCATCATGTCTCAAGCCAGGTACCTTCTTCCTCTGTCTCCTTTTCTCCTCCCCTCACTTTTCAGCTCCTTTATGTGTGTTATCTTTCTCAATTAGATTATGAGCTCCTTGAGAGTAGGGGGTGTCTTTCTTTTTGGTATTTGTATCTCAAGCATTTTAGTTTATTGCCTGGTATATAGTGGCGCTTCCTAAATATTTCTTGACTGATTGAGGATTTTGCATGTAAATATTTTTTTAAAATATTGCAGTTTCATGCTTAAGCTGGTTTTTTAATGGAAACTAACAAGCTTTTATTGATGACTTGGTGTCATCATTTATGAATAGCAATTTGCTGTAATTTTGTTATATTACAGTGGTGCCCGCAAGGGAGCAATTGAACTGTACACAGTTATGTGCCCTTATACTAAATAGCCCCAAATCTTTGTGTTTTTAAGCTATGTTTTGTATCAGCTTCTAATAATGTTTCTGTCTACTCCCAAGACAAAATGTCAACTCCTCACTCTTGGTCGGTGTGATTGTACTGCCTATACAGTCTCACTGGTAGGTGAAACTGGAGGAAGGTACTCTGCTAGGGAACCTTCCCTGGCACAGGATATTAAACTCATAGACTCCAAGAGTTTAGAGGATCCTTAATTGATTGTTGTACAGGGACATTGAGGCAATATGGTCAACAGAAGAGGAAGGGCTCAGCCTAGAGAGCAGGAAGAAATGAAGCAAAATATTAAAACTGAAATGGAAGTTAGTGGTTGAGAACAGTCTTCTCCTTTTGCAGATAATGAAACTGAAGTCTATAGAGGTTAAATGGCTATGTACAAGATTGAACTGATAGTTATGTGCAGAGACACCCTCACTTTTAGCCCATAGGTTTCTCCATTATATCCTGACTGCTAACTCTCATTTCAGAGGCACAACTACAGCATAATCAAAAGGGCTTCCTGGTGGAGATGATAGGCGAACTAGTCCTGGAAGGGTAAGAAGATCAGTGAATATACGTTTATCAAATCCTTAGTGTGTAAAAGAAAAACTGTGCTAAACACTGGGACTACAAATACCAATCAAAAGAAAGGCATAACCATCAAGGAGAAGATATTCTAATGGGGATGATGACATATACTGTAAAATAAAGTGGAAGAATGGGTGAGGTGAGAAAGTATTCCCCCAAGAGCATAGTGGAGAAAAAATACAGAGAGTGTAGAATGTGAAGAGGAATAAAGGAGTGAACACTGGGCTGGACACTTCCTCAAAATAGAGGTTCTTGAAGGAACTGGACAATAAGAGGGAGGGACTGCAAGAGTGGAGGGATTTTCCAGGATGATATGTCCTACAGGAGAATGATAGAAGATAACTATAGAGAGTTAGGAATGGAGTTGAGAGAATACCAAAGGAAGGATTCTAGTTGCAATAACATAAAGGATTTTCTCAGAGATGAGGATTAGTCCTGGCAAATGTGAGAAAGGCAAGATATTAGATTTAGAGGTGGAATGCACTCTCAGAGGCAATCTAGTCCAATCCTCTCATTCTATACACAAGGAAACTGAAGCCCAGAGACATTAAGTGACTTGCCCAAAACCAGACAGGGGAACAATTCGAACCCAGATCCTCTGACTCCGAAGCTTTTTTCTAACTCTTCCAGAGAAACCAGCTATTTTTTTCTGAAATTGAAGCAGGTGGATAGTCTTCCTCTAGTGTGGTACAAAAATCACCCTCTTTCCTTCTCAGGACTAAATTACCTTATCTGTCTGGATTGGGTGATCTGAAGACTAGAATGCTACAAATGATATGTGACCAAATCTTTTTAAGGCCTGATTTTCTGGTCACTTTTTCAGTATCCACTCTTGTACTTCACTTGGTAAAAAGCTCTCTTTCTAATGAATTCACCTGACTGGGAAACTAAAGCTAAAGGAGAATACTTAAGCACATTTAGGAGAAAAATATATGTTGTTTGGTTGTTTTTTAATCACATGGAGTGTTCTAAATAGACTTAAAAATGTAATCTAAACATGGCACTGTATATCATCCTATAATGGATCTCTCACTGTGTCCTTCAGCATCTCCTTTTTTCCTCCTGGCTACATCCACACCAGAAATCAGTCAGGGATAATAAGCATGTATTTTCTCCCCTGGATTAAATGGAGTGAAAATGGTTTAAGTGATAACTGGTTTTTGTTAAGGGTAGGAGGTATTCTAGTTTAATGTCCAACAGCAGCATTCTCAAATCCCTCGTCTCTTCTTATCTTCTGTCCTATGGTAGTCTAGCTATACTTCGTTTAGGTATACAGAGTCCTTGTGTTCTATTTCCTCCCAATCACCACCACCCCTTAAAAATCAGCTCATTTTAGTTGTTATGAAACTCTGACGGTAAGGCAGTAATCACTGTAACTATTTAAAGTACAACTCTACCCAAATGTATCAGCATTTTAACATGGTCAGACCTTAAACTTAGAGGATAAATCCCTACCAATATAATTACAGTCAGTTTGGGGGTAGGAAGGTGAAGTCACAAAATATTCCAGTCCATTGAAATTACAACAAGGGTGGACACATTCAGGGTCATTACTAGGGTAATGTAGATGAAACTTTGTCCCAGGCACTGACATGGGGGTGCATAAAGTGGTCCAGCAACCACCATCCTCATTTCTAACTGTCCTCTACCTTCCCACACAGCTTTAGGAAAAATACATATTGGAATAATGTGAGTAAGCAAGATCACAGTCCAAGGGAAGTTAGGGGAGTAGGAGGAAGTCTGGAGGAAGTTTCTATCTAGGCATAGCTATGGCCATATCAAACTGTCACTGCTGATAGTGGTGCAAATAATCTCTCTACCCTCACTCCAGCTTCACAGTCAAATGTGTCCTTGGTGGTAGGATTCCTAGATAGAGCTGCAATTACATGTCAAGTAGAGAGAATTCTCCTCTAGGTATGGGTGAGAGAGGATGCTATTGCATGACTTTCAGAATGTCTCATCATTATCTCTAATACCCATAAGGTATTGCCTACATAGTCAAGGACTAGGAAGGTCTCTAAATGTGAAGAATCAATAATTATCACTTGAATAACTCAATAAAATTCTTAGGAGAGACAGATAATCAACACAGAAGCCATTTAGTCATTAAAATGTTTTCAATACAAATAAAATTAGAATGACATAGAACCTGCACTGGAGGCTCCTCATTTCTTATTCCTTTGAATGCGGGTATTGTCTGTGACTCCTCATAGTGTACAAAGGACTGGGACTGGAAAAGGTGTCTCAAAAGAAGGTCAATGAGGTGGCATCAATAACATATACAATGAGGGAAACACAGGTAAACCAGACCCAGACCCAGACCTCTAATTAAATTTAGCAAATGAGGCAGCCCTTCAATAAAAGGAATCCTGTTTTTATTGTACATTAAGATATGGGTTGAGAGGTGACAAGTTCACCTCATGCTGTTTACTTGGCTCATCACCTTCTGTGGAGCCCCAGTTTCCTCTCCCCAAACCTCCTTTTAAGCTCTCTCCCCACACCCCTTCTGGCTCACAGCCTAAAAACAATTATTTATTAAAGCTGAAATGATAGCACAGATATAGAAACACCATCTGAGGATCTTTATCATGGCAGGGGTTCTCTCTCTTGGCATAAATGATTACCCATCTTGTTCTGTCTTGCTATATCTCTATTATAGAGTTCTGGAGTGCTTATAAAACTAATCTTTAGCCACACAAGTCCCCAATATTCTCTACTACCAATGCACATGCAATCTTATGTTAATTAAGTAGGTGGACAGAAGCAGAATTCCCTGGCATTGCAAGGGGGCTTTATGTCAATCAAGATACTGTCCTAGAAAGAGTATTGGGCTGGAAGTTGAGAAACCAGGGGTCAAGTTCAGGCTGTACCAAGTAGTTACCTGATTTCTTTCTTGCCCAGTTTCCTCCATTATGTGATGAGAAAGTTGAACTAGTACAAAACTAACGTTCCTTTTAGCTCCGAAATGCTATTCTTCTATGGAACACAAATTCTATAATTCTAATCAATTAGTAAGTAATTAACATCTAAAACATTCAAAGTACTATCTGTGATAGCATTCTATGCAATAAGTTTGATTTAGTTCAGTTCAACAATTAAGTGGCTATGACATGCCAGGGACTATATTAGGTACTAGAGACACACAACAAAAATGATACCAGTCCCTGTCATTAAGGATGCTACATCATTCTGGATGAATTTAAAGGGTAAGACATGATTTTCACTCTCAAGCAGTTTACAATCTAGATGAGGAAATAAGATATAGATGTAATATACATATAGATGTGTGTATACAAGAGAAGAAAGATAAAAATTAAAAACAGTATGTTTCAAGATCCAATGTGATTATCATGAATAGATAGATAACGTGTTATGTATCAAAAGCGATCAAAAAATCATAAGCTGGGGTGATAGTGGGCTTTCTGGAGAATGTGGGTTTTGAGTCATCTTTAAAAGATGGGTAGGATTAGGTTGAGTGAAAATGAGGAGACAGTGAATTTGTTTTTCATTGTTTTAATAATTTTCTTCATTTATATAGTATTGAATTATGTAGTAAAGAGAGTTACCCATTGGGAGAAAGAGAACCTAGTGCATAATCTCAGGTCTGTTAACCACATTGCTTTGGGCAAGGCTCTCTGTGCCTCAATTTATTAATTAATAAAGGGAGGATGTTGAGCTATATGATATCTAGGGTCCCTTATAGTTCTTTTATCACTTACAAATAGTTAACCATCATATCAAACCTTGTGCTGTCAAGATTATGGCATTGGGAATCCAAAGAGATAGGACACTGCTCTTGCCTCAAAGAGGCTGACTTTCCTGCATTTCAGTGAGAATTCTATGCTCTGTGATTATGCAGCTAGTTGAAATAGTAAGAACTTGAACTCTAATTTCTATATGTTAGCTCAATGTTCTTTCTTTTTTTAAAGAAACATTTATTAATTTTTTGGGGGGAGAAAGGCAAGGCAGTTGGGGTTAAATGACTTGCCCAAGGTCACACAGCTAGTGTTCCAAGTGTCTGAGGTCAGATTTGAACTCAGGTCTTCCTGACTCAAGGGCTGGGGCTCTATTCACTCTGCCACCAAGCTGCCCCTTACATTGCTCTTCTATGACTTCCCTACTCCCCTCCAAGGGTCCCTCCTCTATCGCCCCATTCCCATAAATCTAAACACCCTTCCACACTCCTAAGCTATTCTCTTACGCTCCCCTCTAAAGATCCCTCCCTTGTCCTCTCCCCCCCATGCCCCTACTATTTTATTTCTTCTGAATTTAGAAGACTTCCATACTCATTCCTGATGAAAGTAGGTTACCAGAACTATCAGTCTTCCTCCCTCATCTAATTCTTATCAATGAAATCTTCCTCTTGCCCCTCATTTGTATAAAATAATTATTCTTTTTAGCTGTTCCTAAAAGGTTTTACTTTTCAAATTCATATCATGTTCAGATTTTCCCCAATCTTTCTTATGAACTAAACAATTATTAATAAGAATATTAGACATATATATCATATATATAAAAAAGTAAAGTCTCTCCCTATGGATCTCTTATAATCAGTCTTTGTTTATGTACCTTATATTTATATTGGTTCTTGTATGTCAAATCATCAGAATTTTTTTTAACAAAGTCTTAAAAATCTGAGAGTTTATCAAATGTCCATTATTTTTTGTTCAAGATAATAATTAACTTTGCAGGGTAAGATATTTTTGGCCAGAGCCCAAATTCTTTCTCTCTTTAACATCTTTTGTTCCAAGATCTGTGGTCCTTTAAAGTTTCTGCCGCAAGTCTTGTGTAATTCTAACTGTGGCACCTTCATATTTAAATTGTTTTAATCTTGATGTTTTTAACATTTTTTTTCCTTGAACTGGGAATGTCAAAATTTGACTATGATATTCCTATGAGTTTTCCTCATAGGATCTCTTTTAAGTGGTGATAAATGGATTTTTTTTTCTATTCCTACTTTACCCTTTTGTTCTAATACTTTGGGACAATTTTTCCCAGTTCTATTTTTTTTTTTGCCTTTTTTTTGGGGGGGGCAATTGGGATTAAGTGACTTGCCCAAGGTCACACAGCTAGTTTTTGTGTTAAGTGTCTTAGGCCAGATTTGAACTCAGTTCCTCCTGACTCTAGGACCAGTGCTCTATTTACTGCACCACCTTGCTGCCCCAACAATTTTCTTTAATTATTTCTTGTATTATTGTATCAAGATTCTTTTTTTTATCATAACTTTCCATTACTCCAATTATTTTTATATTTTCTCTTCTTGATCTACTCTCCAAAGCTGTTGTTTTTCTTATAAGATTTTCACTTTCTCTTCTATTTTTTTCATTATTCATATTTTGTTTAATCATACCTTGATCTCTTATAATTTCACAGGCTTCACTTTGCCGAATTCTACTTTTCAAGGTGTCATTTTCTTCCTCAAGATTCTAGATCTCTTTTTTTAGTTGATTGACTTTCCTTTCACACACTTCTTGGTTTTTTTGGATTGTTTTTTATGTTCTCTTTTAGTTTTTCCTACATCTCTATCATTTGATTTTTAAAGTCTTTTTTAAGATCTTCTATAATTTCTTTTTGGTCAGGTGACCATCTGATGTTACCCTTTGGGGTATTCTTTACTTTACTTTCCTCCTCTGAAGATGATCCCTGGTCATCTCTATTCCCATAATAGGTTTCTATAGTTGGATTCTTTCTCCTTTGCCTATGGTTTTGTGTGTGTGTGTGTGTGTGTGTGCGCGCACGCACACGTGTAGTGATAACATATTTATTTGTAGTCAACTCTAACCTTGGACATGGTGCCTCTTGCCCCAGGCCTTCAGTACTTCCCTCTAGCCTGAAACCAAAGCCAAACCTCTAACCTCCTATAAGTGCCCACAGTCTGGGTCTTTCTGCCCTACTGCTTCTACACTCACCTGGTGTATGCTGGGTCCTTCTCACCTGCACCACCCTTCGCTGCACAGCTGGGTCTGGCATTCCTGGTCAGCAGAGGTTCCTTAGATCTTCCCCAGGCTCAAACTCTCAACTCCTCTCACTATCCTGGGGTAAAAGTTCTGTTGGCTGGGGCCCAGGAAGTTTCTCAAACCAACTAATCCCAGGGCTTGCTACTTGCTATTAAAATGGAACCTAGCCTGGTGGTGGTTACTCTTCACTGGGACCAAATCTCTTCCTGGGATTTTTCTTCTGATCTCAAATTGCCCTAGGAGGACTCCAGTTATACCCCTGTTCTTATTTATCTGCACCCACACTTTGTTCACCCTAAGGTACTATTTTAACTCTTTTGTGGGGGAAAATCTGGAGAGTTTGGAATTTTCTGACCTACTCTGCCATCTTCACAGAATCCTCTGAATATTTTTTTTAGGAGTATGAGGTAGGTCCTAGTAGCTATAGGTGGAGAGGGGGAAATGGAGAACTTCAATGTCCTTTCTGGATGATGATGATGATGGTGGTGGTGGTGGTGATGGTGAGGACAGTAACATTTATATAGTGCTTACTATGTACCAGGTACTGTGCAAAGAACTTCATAATTATGTCATTTGACAGTCACAATAATCTTGGAAGGCAAGTGCTATTATTATTCCCATTTTACAGATGAGGAAACTGAAGCAGACAGAGGTTAAGTAATTTTCCCATTGTCATACAGCTACTAAGTATCTGAGGACAAATTTGAACTCATTTTCCTCAATGCAGGACCAACTTTCTACTTCTCTATTCACATTCTTGATTAACTATTTAATATAAAGTTATTTTGCAATGTCAAGGAAATCTGTTTCCATTTTTCAACATTAAACATTTGCATCTTTATTATACATATATATTATGTTTAATTACATATTATAATTATACATATATATATATATATATTATTTTTATCCAGAGATACAAAAATGGATTGATTCTGACATTTGCTTATTCACATGTGACAAATAACATTCTGTTCCTTCCTGTACCCCCCCCTTTTCTCATTTAATCTTACTCTTTCCTATGTACATCACGTCTCACTCTCCTCCTCTTTCCTTTGTGTAAAGCCAAGCATGAGCAGCTTTCCAGAAGACTGCTGCTATGAATAGCTTTAAGGTTCTGATCACATAGTACAGTGAACTCTCTATTTATTCAGCAGTAAACTAAAGCAAAACATTCACAGAAACCAAAGTACAGCATTTACAATGATACAACATATTTTATCACTAAAATGGCCACATAGTTTTAAACAAAAGATATCATTCAGTAAATCTTTAACTCAATAATCCTTAAGGATCAATCCTCCTTAAGGGACAGAAAGTACAAAGGTCAAAGTTTGCCACCACCTAGGTCACATTGTCTTAATCTCTCAGTGAAAAACTCTTCTTCCTTCTTGATTAGAGATTAGTTTCCAATCATCCTTAAGGAATAAAAGGTACAAAGCACAAAGTTCTCCCACCCCTAGGCCACAGTAAATCATTATCTTCTCAGTCAGCACTAAGTACTCAAGGAGAGGTCTTTTCATCTTCCATAGGTCCAGTTCTGGCCTGAATCTACCCAACTGTCATCTGGATTTGCAGGCAGGCAGCTCTCAGATTCTCATCCAGTTCCTTGTCCAGCTCCTATTCCATATTGAAGTTCACAGTGTCCAGTCCACCTCAAATCCTTCACAATTTCTTTTTCTGAAAGGCAAAGCTTAACAGAGTCAAAACAACATTCACACACTTTGCTGGCACCATCATCAATTCTCTGTCTGCCTGTGAAATCAATACAGACCCACAAACAAGGTATGAGAACTTAACACTAATTGTCAGTATAGTCCCAGGATCTCTGAAACACTCTTCCAGGACTCCTGTAAACAGACAACAAGAAAATCCTCTTTCAGGGCTTCCAGTAAGGTCCCAGGGCTTCTGTACAAAGTATTACTAACACAAATCAACACAGACAGAACAGATAAACAGAGTGCTGGTCACCACGAGTGTTCCCTTCTCAATTCTGCTCTCTGCCAGCTTGTGCTTCTGCTTTTATATGGTCATTAGCTCCTCCCTGTTCTGCCCACCTCTTACGTCCTTCCTCTTCTGTCTTTGACAAGTCCCTCCCACTGTGGGTTTCACAAATTCTGTTTCTTAACAAAGGCTTGATGTAATCATGGGTGAGGCTCAACTGAAACAAGGTACTAAGTACTTGTTTGCTTGTCATTACCCTTTCTCAAGAGAATATTCCCTTCCTTAACTTTATATTTAAGTATTCACTTCCTTTAGACTCAGTTTATACAGCCTCCCCTGATCACACTTTTTCCATTTCTAAACCTACCCCTGCTCACCCTGTCCCCAATGAAAGTTATAGAAAGTGACTCTTCTCTTTTCAAATTGTTCCAGAGCTCTTGATCTCAATTGTTCCTCTTTTGCCCCATGACATTCTATCTTGTATCATACCTCCAGCGCACCCTAAGAATATATAAACACTTTGAGTATAAGGACTATGTTATTTTCATCTATCTTCCTCTTTGTATCTTCAGGAAAGGGTCTTGCACATACTGGAAGAATGGATTAGGTGAACTAAAAGCAATCAATGGGATGCTAGAGATTACACTGTTATAGACTGACCAAGCACCTTGTTCTCAAGCCCTCCTTCAGAGGCACTTTATTACTTTTGAACTTTGTTAGTTCAAGTTTGGTGTTGATATGAAATGAGGCACTCCCAAGTCATTGAAAAGTTAACAAAAGGTTTGTTTTGATCTAAAAAAGCAAATACATGCAACAAGAATATAGCGACATTGATCTTCTATGGACATGGCCTTTCTTTTCTTTTTATGGAAATGTTTGTCTTATTCTGATTTTGGGGGCAAACCAGATGGCACCATGGATATAGACCACTGGACTTGGAATCAGGAAGAAATGAAGGTAAATCAGACTTTTGACACTAACTTACTAGTTGTGTAATCCTAGACAAGTAACTTAACCTCTATTTCATTTTCCTCTGCTGTTAAATAAGGATGAATAAAACAGCCCCTCTTCTTGTATGAGAAAAAAAATGAGATATTTGTTAAGCATTTTGCAAATTTTAAAGTGCTATATAAATGTTATCTATTATAAGATGAAGGATATTTTGATGAGTGATTTTTTAAAAATTCCCCAAGTTGGAGGGTTCCTCATTCCATGCTGTATGAAAGATGCCTTCACTAATTTCTCCTCAATTCTAGAAATTCTCTCTTAACAGTAAAATCTCTTATTATAGCAGTGTAATGTAATGCCAAGGAAAGGCAACTTCCCAGGTTCAAAATACCA
>NW_027185712.1:6167795-6207774 GCF_028583685.1 Petaurus breviceps papuanus
TTTCACTTTCTCTTGCTCTGCTATGTCAGCACGTCCATGGGGCATGGGAGATCTTTAAATCCCATAACCCTTACACCCATGGAAGCAATTTCCACAACCCCATCTAACTCCTAGTACTTAAGGGTCAGGTTGAGCCTGGAGATTTTATGTAAACATGAAATAAAAATGGAAATATGACTGGGGCTATACAGCAGAGGATTTTTTCTTTTCCATTTTTCAAATGCTTTATTAACTTCTGATTTACATAATTCACTTCCACCAGATTTTGAGTTATAGATTTTTGCCCCAATTTTCCCCTACCCACCACCCCAAAATAGCAGTCCCACAGGATATCCCCTCCTCCAATCTGCTCACTTCCATATTTTCTCCCATACCCCTTTTGATTTTTCCAGTAGGGCATGGTGGATCTCTATGCCCCAGTGTCTATATATCTTATTTCCCAATTACATGTAAAATGGCATTAATAATAGTATGTGTATATGTATATAACATTTGATTTTAAAACTTCGAATTCCAGATTCGTTCCCTTCCTCCCTTGTCACCCACCCTTACTGGGAAGATAAGCAGTTCAGTATAGGTTGTACATGTGTAGCTAATGCAAAACAATAACATAGTAGATATATTGTAAAAGACTGACTATATTTCCCTCCCTCCTATCTCACCTCCCACTTGTTCTATTTTCCACTTTGATCCTGTCCCTTTTCAAAAGTGGGTTCTTCCAACTTCCCTCCCCCCGAGCCTGCCCTCCCTTCCATCATCCCCGCTCTCATCCCCTTCCCCCCTACTCTCCTGTAGGGTGAAATACCCTATTTAGAGTGTATTTCATTCCCTCCCCAAGCCAAATTCAATGAGAATAAGGTTGACCAAATTCCCTTTTGCCTTCCTATTCTTTCCCTCCATTGTAACCATTTTCCCTTGACTCTTCTATATGAGATAGTTTACCCCATTCTTTCTCTCCCCACCTCCTCTCATTATATTCCTCTCTCAACTCTTAATCTCACCTTTTTTGGTCCTGTGCCCTCTATCTATGTATGCCTGTAAACACATATACACACATTCACATATGTATTCATATGCCCATATACTCTCATATATAGACATGTATATATTTCTATTCCCTTCAACTATTTTCATACTGAGAAAAGTTTCATCAGTTACAGTTATTGTTTTTCCATGTGGGAATGTTAATAGTTCAACTTTGATAAATTACTTATGATTTCTTTTCCCTGTTTACCTTCTCATGCTTCTCTTGCTTCTTGTATCTGGCTGTGGAATTTTCTATTCAATTCTGTTTTTTTTTTTTTCAAGAATGCTTGAAAGTCTTCTATTCGACTGAATGACCATATTTGCCCCTGAAACATGACACTCAGTTTTACTGGGTAGGTGATTCTTGGTTTTAATCCCAGCTCCTTTGCCCTCCAGAATATTATATTCAAAGCCCTTCGATCCTTCAGTGTAGAATCTGCTAGATCCTGGGTTAACTTTATTGTGTTTCCACAATATTCAAATTATTTCTTCCTGGCTGCTTGTAATATTCTCTCCTTGATCTGGGAATTCTGGAACCTGACTACAATATTCCTAGGAGTTTTCTTTTGGCTATCTTTTTCAGGAAGTGATGGGTGGATTCTTTCACTCTTTATTTTGCCCTCTGGTTCCAAAACATTATGGTAGTTTTCTTTGAGAACTTCCTGGAGGATGATTTCTAGGTTCTTACTTTGATCATGGCTTTCAGGTAATCCAATAATTTTTAAATTATCTCTCCTGTATCTATTTTCCAGGTCAATGGTTTTCCCCATGAGATATTTCACATTGGTTTCTATTCTTTCATTTGTTTGGATCTGTTTAACAGCTTCTTGATTTCTCATAAAGTCATTAGCTTCCATTTCCTCCAATCTAATTCTGAAGCAATGATTCTCCTCAGTGAGCTTTTGAGATTCTTTTTTCATCTGGAAAATTCAGCTTTTTAAGGCATACTTCTCCTCATTGCCTTTTTGAGCCTCTTTTGCCATTTGAGTTAGTCTCTTTTTAAAGGTGTTATTTTCCTCAGTCCGGCTATTGACTCTCATTTCATAATTTTCTTGCATCGTTCTCATTTCTCTTCCCAATTTTTCATCCACTTCCCTTATCTGCTTCTTAAGGTCCTCTATGGCCTGTAACCAGCTCGTATTTTCCTTTGAAGCTTTTGGTACAGGAATTCTGCCTTCACTGTCTTCCTTCTGTTCCATGCTTTGCTCCTTTTTCTCCCCAAAATAGGGGTCTAATGTTGGAATCTTCTGTTTGCTTTATGTAATGTAATGCCAAGGAAAGGCAACTTCCCAAGGTTCAAAATACCAGCATAGGTGCTCTCCATTATTCAGTGACAAATTAAGAACAGAGAAGATCAAAATATGACATCATTCAAAATACAGCATTTACTAAGTGTGATTAAATAATCTCCAAGTACTACCCCACCCCAGGACCTTACATTCATTCAATCAATTACAAAGTCCCTGTTCTAAATACTATTCCACCCCTAGGCTATACTTTCATTTAGTCCATCACAAAGCCCCTCTTCTCAAATGGAGATTAGTTTCCAATCATAACTAAAGTACATTAGTTTGTTCAATCATAGAACATAAAAAGGTCAAAAGTTCCCCACCCCTGGATCACAATTGAATCTACCCCAAAGTTACAACAAGTTTAAGCACAGCACTTAATACCCAAATGGAGGTCTTTTCTTCATCTTGACACAAGAGGCAAGTTCTCAGCAATCTTTGTTCCTGGGGAGACAAAGCTTAGCAAGGCCACAAGATACATTGCCAGTCTCTTCATTAATTCATCCTCTGTCTGCAGAACAGTCCTAGGACCCCTGAAAACATTAGCAAAACCCTCTCCCAGGATTTCTGTAAACATACAACAAGAAAATCCTTCTTCAGGGCTCCTGAACCAAGAGAAAGGTTCCCAGACTCCTGCAACAACAGCATTGTCCTCCACAAGTGGACAGTAATCACTCTCTGTCTGCAGGACAGTCTCAGTAGCTCTGAACCAACAGAAAGGTTCCCAGACCCCTGCAACAACAGCACTGTCCTTCACCAGTGGACAGCATTCACTCTCTGTCTGCAGAACAGTCTCAGGAGCTCTTAACCAACAGCCAGGTTCCAGAACTTCTTCAACAACAGGACTGTTTTTCACCAGTGGAAAAATCTGGCAAAACAACATCAAAACAGACAGACAAAGTACCAGCAAAACAGCCATGTCTCCTCAGTCCTTGGCAGCCCCGGGGGCAGGTCTCAAAAGTCCAGGGTAATTCAAAGTGGCCCTCAGCAATCCTCTCAGTCTCTCTCTGCCTCCACGAGGGTGCTGCTTCCAAAAAGTTCTTCTGCCTCTCTCTTGTGTCTCTCCAAATCTACATCACCAGCTCCACCCAGTTCAGCACTCTCTTTTCACATCAACAACTCCATCCCACAAGTGGGATTAACAAGCTCTGGGTTTTAACACAATCAGACCAAAAACCAAGCCAATACAGGGGAATCTTTAAATGCCATTATTATTACACTTTGTTTCCTTTGCCTGGTCATGTCACCCCTCAGTCACTTGACCCCTGGGCTTTTTGCCACAGTAGGACTCTGCCACCAGACAGGGGAGCTTTCATCCCAAACGCTGGGGTTTTCTCAGCTGATGGAGGTATTAGTTGGGTGCCCTCTCGGGAGCCTCCACACACTCTGGCAAGCTGGTCACACACCCCAGGACCTCCACCCTAGACCACAATCCAGATCTAAGCAGGTTAAAGCAAGAGCAATTACCCCTCAGACTGTTTGCTTGGTCCCCCTACACTGTGCAGGCCAGGAGCTGAAGCTGCCATGTGGCTGGCTGTGCCAGGAGTCTCAGCAGCTTCTTGCCCTGGGGGCAAAAGCTGACTCACTCCCACTGACTAAGTCCCAAACTCCAGACTGCACTGACCTCTCACTTTGTCCTTTGAATCTGTGTTGATAATACTGGATCACCACAGCTGCTGGTGATCTGGAGTCCCTCAAACTGTCAGCTGGTCAGGCCCACCCTGGGGCTAAAAGCTCCAGCTCACGTGGGCCTGGGCTCGGCTCCCAGAGTGCTGCGTTGGCCGCTTGCTGCTGGCCTGCCAGGGTGTCCTCAGAGGGAGGTCAGCTTCTCTGTGTCATTTTGTGGGTTCTGCAGCTCTAAAGTTTGTTCCATGTCCTCTTTTTACATGGATTGGGGAAAGTGGAAGCCAGAGTTGCTTGGAGGTCCTGCTTCTACTCCACCATCTTGACTCTGCCCCCCTTAATTGCCAGCAGAGGGTTTTTAAGTCATTGTTTAAGGAGTTTGGATTTTGGGGTAGGCAATATAGAGTTACCAAAGGTTCCTGAGCAGGCTGGTGCTGTGTACAGAACTAGAACAGGAATGTTATGTTCCTCAGTCATTTTCAGTTACCTCTGACCCTTCATGACCCCATTCAAGATCTTCTTGGCAAAGATCCTGGAGTGGTTTTACCATT
Source organism: Petaurus breviceps papuanus (assembly GCF_028583685.1). NCBI lineage: Eukaryota > Metazoa > Chordata > Mammalia > Diprotodontia > Petauridae > Petaurus > Petaurus breviceps. The sequence goes on from NW_027185712.1 coordinate 6,172,285, forward strand.
TCCTCATACAATTCCTTTTACAGATGCAGAAACTACAGCAAACAGGGTTAAATGACTTGTTCAGTGTCACACTGGCCTTCTATATGAGGTCAGATTTGAACTCAGGAATATGAGTCTTCCTGGCTCCAGGTCTGGCACTGTATCTACTGTGCCACCTAGCTGTCCCAGGACAGTACCTCTGTTTCCACATGTTCAGACCATACCTAATGAACTGTGACTAGTTCTGGGTTACACATTTCAGAAGGGACATGAAAAAAAACTGGATAATGTCAGTAGGAATGTGATTAGGATGGTGAGGAGACTCAAAATCATGACACTGAAATAATTAGTACCAATGTTTGGACATTACAAGGAATCAAATTTCAGCTTATGTTAGGAAAGACTTCCAGACCACTGGAACTATACAAGAACAAAATAGAAGATCTGAGTGAGTACTGAGTTTCCCACTACAGAAGATGGTTACAGACAGGGTGAATGGACTCTTTTCAATGACATTGTAGACAGCAGTTACAATTAGATTTCAAGTTGGAATTGCTGTTCCTTGAATGATACACTCTATTTCCTAACTCTGGGCATTCCCTTTGGCTGCTCCTCATTCTTGGAATTATCTTTTTTTCTCTACTTCCTGACTTCCTGACTTTCTTCAGGTTACATCTAATCTCATAGTTTCTGCAAGAAGCTTTTTCCAATTTCTCTTAATTCTAGTTTCTTTCCCATGTTGATTATCTACAATTTATCTGTTATATTTTTGTTTATACTGTTTGGGATGAAAATCCCCATCCAAAATTTAATCAAGAACATGGAGATTTCTTAGAATAAGAACAGGAAATTTTATTCTTTTCTCCTGGGAGGACAGTCCTCCCCATGACTGATCATGAAGAAGAGGCATGTTACAAAAGGCAGAACAAGAATTTATACCCTAGCACAGTCAAGCCCCCTGCCCCTGGTTGTCCCTTCTCCCATTGGCTGAGAGTGGGCTCAAATCTCAGTACAAAAATCTCCTCCAATAGCAAATAACAAGGAAGCCCACCACTATCCCTCAGTGGCTGGGAGGTGGGCTTACAAAGAATAGGGAAATGGAGGATAGCCAATTCAAATGTACCTATCCTTATTTGGCAAACACCAAAGTGAAGAAGGGAGGGACTAAAGTTGCCAGCAAGGTTGGAGGTAGAAAAATCCTAAAGGGCCTACTTGTGGCCAACAAGGATGGAAGTCAAAAGACTCCTGAAAGGACTTGCTATTGATTGACAGCAGAAGTGAAGGGGGGGAAAGAGGGAACCATCCTGAGAAGTTTTCACTCACCACACAATACCTAGTTATTTACATGTTTTATCCCCCATTAGAATGTAAATTCCTTGAGAACAGTCATTGTTTTTTTGTCTTTGTTTGTATCCCCAGTACTAAGCACCATGCCTGACAATTAGTAGTCTATTGATAGATGCTTATCAATTGATTCATTGATTGATGTTCTCTTAGAATATGTCCAAATATAAACTTCTTTAATTCTTTATAATAAGGCCATCCATTCATTAAAGTACTATGGTATCAATACTCCAGTATAAAATGAGTAAGATAGGTGAGAGACTATTAAGGGGGAAACTGAAAGAGGAGAGATCATTTATCAGATTATGGAGCTTTGATTAAACTCTCCAAGATCATTCATCATGTAGAATACATTTACATCAATTTGGCTACCTGCTGAAGGATGAAACCTCATCTTTAGATGTTTCCATTACTTTGATTTTAGTTGATCACTATGCTTTTTCCCCTGTGAATCAAGAGCAATGGCAGGAGACTAACAAGAAGGACATCAAAATTGAACATTGAGAACTATTTTGCTAAGACACCGCATAACACAAAAACAACACTATATTTACCCAAATACCTATATATGTATATATGTAATATGCATATATATACATATATAATAACAGTGTCTATAAGAGAAAAAGGATGCCTTTTAGAAGTTATTAAAATTTTAGGGCACGGTAGAACATAATGAAAATTCCTCTATGAATATTTCAGAGGTTTACCAATAATATATTTTTTCCAACTGCTTATAAGATATTCTGTGCATCTATTGGATGCTTATTTTGAGAGTTCTTCATTGACATTCTCCTAAATATCCTTCTCTCTGATTCCACTGACTAAACCAATCAGTTTTTTTCTAACTTCTGGCACATGAAAAAGTGATTGATTTTTTCCCTCAGGTTAATATTCCATTTGCCATTGTCTCTGATCCTGATAATAACCGCCCCATGTTGTATTCTGAACTATTTAACCTTCTTTTATGGACAGCAAATTATATATCTGGATGGAAACCAATTCATCTTGGTAAAAGATTGCATTCAATGCAAACCACGAACCATTCAGTGACATGTAAAATGTGGTTATTTTGCTCTTGTTAGGGTCGATGTTGGGCTCCAATTAATTGTGCACTTGCCTTGCTGTTTGTCTGCTTTCCTTTTGTGTGTACGTGTTTAAAAAAAAACATAATTAGTATTCTGAAAGTAATCTGTTCATTCCCTAGAAAAAGCAGCATCAGAAAGAGTTTGACATTCAAAATCAATACTTTCCTGAACATTTAAGGCATGCTAGAAATATCAACAGGCACAAGTCATTTATGTTCTAGACAAAGTTCTAATTAGTGATTTCATGTAAAGTGGATAATACACTTCATCATTGCTTACCCTTTATTTTTTATACTCTTGGAAAAATATCAAACTACATTAGCAATATTTTTATCTTTCCCTTCTTTTTTCAATGCGTTTTAGTCATGAGGTTGAGACACAAGAAAAACTAGATAAATCACAGATTTGTGACATTATTTTGGTGGATGGTTCCACTCATATCCCCCAAATCCAGAAACTTCTGCAGGACTTCTTCAATGGCAAAAAGATCAACAAGGGTATCAATCCTGATGAGGCAGTTCTCTATGGTGCAGTTGTCCAGGCTTCAATCTTGTCTGGAACAATACCTGAGCATGGTCAGTACTTGGTGGGGTCAGCAACCATTTCCCATAATACTGAAACTGATGATGAAGTTATCATCATTCTGTTCAAATGCAATACCACCATCCCTATCAAGCAGACACAGACTTGTATGATCTACTTACACCACCTGCCTGGTATGCTTATTCAGGTTTATAATGGTGAGAGAGCAATAATGAATAAAAATCTGTCTGGAAAGTTGGAACACACAGAAATCCCCCTTGCCCTAAGAAATGTTCTTCAGATTGAAGTAAAGTTGACATCAATTCAAAACACATTCTTAATGTGTCTGCTATGAATAAGAGCATAGGCAAGGAGAATAAGATAGTCATCACCAGTGACAAAGGTAGTCCGAGTAAAGAAGACATTGAGCACATAGCCCAAGAAGCTGGAAAATAAATAGCCAAAGATGAGAAGTAGAGAGATAAGGTATCTTCCAAGAATTCCCTTGAAACTTATACTTTTTACGTGAAGACTACAGTAGACAGGGAAAACTGCAAGGCAAAATTGTTGGTGAAGAAAAACAGATCTTTAACAAATAAAACAAAAATATTCGACTAAAAAAGAATTAGAATTTAGAGAAAGAAGAATTTGAGCTTCTGAAAAATATTGGAGAAGGTACTATGCCAGAAGGTAAGCCTGTCAGATTCCGGGGGGGATGGGGGGGGGAAGGGGGGAATTGCCCTATATGAGCTGCATCTTCTGGACCTAACATTCAAGAAGTTGACTAAACACCCCAGAATAAAGAGCATTCAACAGAGCTTTCCAAATATTAAAGGATCCAAATTTGTAGCCAAGACAACCTTTAAGCCACTGAGTAAATCTGGGCATTCTGAATACTTGATTGAGTGCAGAGGGAAAGAAGCGAAGAATATTGCTCTTTATCAGAATTGTAAACAAATGGAAATGCAATAATTATCCTGGAGAATAAAATCTATTTTAAATTGGCATCTAGAAAAAGAACAAAAGGGCTTGGTACTTTATCAAGGAATAGTTAAAGCAAGTGTCCAGTGTAGACAGAGAACTAAACGATAGTGTCAATGACTTGTCTGATTATGATCTGCCAGTCTCTTCACTAAGAAAATAAATCATGTGTTTTCTGGCTCAGAGAATTTGTGGACTCCTTTAAACTACCTGTTAGGTAGTTTAGATTTAGCTTCACGGAGAAGGATGGGAGACTGGTCATAAGGACTGCTCCACAAAAGAGGGGGGAAAACAGTTGAAGAAAAAGTCTTCAAATAACTTGTCATGAAAGCAAATTAAAGCAGCTTGACCTAAGAGCATTCGCAGATGCAACCAGAGAGAAGAAAATAAAGAGATGGAAACCACACCAAATCTGTTATCATTTTTATTATTAATTCTCATTGATGACAACAGCACAACCATCATAAATATTATCTGCTATTTCAATATTCAGTATGATATACTATGTGAAGAACTGGTCATGATGTTTAAGAAGATGAGTTGAGTAAAGCAACTGGGTCTGACAGAGTATAATGAGGAAAAAAAAACTATTTTGTAAGAAATACAACTTTAAATTAATTCAATGATCAATGATCAAGATATCACAAAGTCAGAAAGATTTTTAAAACTGTAGATGGTGTTTTTATACAGCACACTACTCATGTATGTATGTATTTATACATATATGCACAAATACACATATACGCGAATGTATGCATTTGGATATATGTCATATTTCAATTCAAACAACATTTAAGTTCTGGGAATACAAAAAAAGGCAAAAGATAGTCCTACCCTCAAACAGTTAACAATGTAATGAGGGAAACAACATGAAAACATACATAGTAAGTTATATGCAGGATACATAGAAACTAATTAATAGAGGGAAAGCACTGGAATTAAGAGGGGTTGGGGAAGGTTTACTGAAGAAGCTGGGATTTTAGTTGGGACATTAATAAGACCATTTACATATAGTCTACTATAAAAAGTTCTCTGCAAAACTCAAATGCTTATTTTCTCACTCTTAAATATCTTCATGAGAATGGTCCATGCACATGTTAAATGAATCCTTTATGTAACCAAGAGAAGGGAATACCTTGGATTTTACAGCCAATTTTCTATTGAAGACCTATCTGTATAGTAAGACACACAAATCAAAGGAACAAAAAAATCCCACTCTGTCCAATGTTTCTTTATTTATGTTTTAAAGATTTTGACTATATAGAATGAAATTAAGTTCTGAAGACTCATTTCAGACCAGGTATCTCCTATTCACATAATAAAATTACACAGGGTTGTATGATACAAGTCAACACAGAGAGATGACTTCATTAAATAAATATTGAAATTAAGCAAGATATAAAATGAAGAAAAACATGGTTCACCTAAGGTGTTTCTCTGTCTCATCAAAGATATCTTGCTCAGAGGCAAAACAAAAGAATAATTTATCAATATCAAGATTGTTGGGGTAGAGCCAAGATGACAGAGAAAAGCAGCAACTCGCCTGAACACTCCCCAAGTCCCCTCAAAACACCTTTAAATAATGTTATAAAACAATTTCTAGAGCAGAGGAACCCAACAAGGGAGAGGTTGAAGTAATTTTTCAGCCAAACACAACTTAGAAGGTCAGCAGGAAAGGTCTGTCTTACCTAGATGAAAGTGGAGTACAGTCCAGCAGAGGTTGCACCAGCACAGACCCAGCCCCATCAAACCACAAGCAGGCCTTGAGAACCCCCAAATCAGCGACAGAATCAACTGCTTCCAGACCACAGATAGTAAGGGGATCAAACAAATCATCAGAAAGAGATTACAAGGGTCTCTTTCCTAGAATGGAGGCATAACTCTGTGCTTTTCCCATAGTGAGATGTGGATCACAGTCCTCAGTGGCAGACCCAGGGTTAGGAGAAGCATTAGTATACCAGAGCTTGCAGTCATAGTAGAGCAGAGAGCTTTGTCATAGTTCCAGGGCAGAAAAAAAAAAACAAAAACGTGCTTGTGATTGCTGACAGATCAGAGCTCAGGCAGGAGAATAGTAAACACACTGAGATCATAACACCTTGGAAGAAGTGGAAACTTACATGTTCCTAGAAGTATCTCTGAAAATAGCTGCACAAAACCCCTGGAACTTGGAACAATGCACCATCCACCCTGAAAGCAGAGCCTTACTTTAACAAAGAGTTAAAAGTTAAGTAATAGTCTGGGAAAATGAGCAAACGATAGAAAAAATTCTGACCATAGAAAGTTACTATGGTGACAAGGAATATCAAAACATGCACTCAGAAGAAGATAACAAAGTCAAAGTTCTTACATCCAAAGCCTCCAAGAAAAATATGAATTGGTCACAGGTCATAGAAGAGCTCAAAAAGAATTTTGAAAAATTTTGAAAATTTTGAGGTAAGAAAGATAATGGAAAAATAGGGAAGAAAAATGAGAGTGATGAAAGAAGACCATCAAAAATAAGTCAACAGCTTGGTAAAGGAGACACACACACATACACAAACACACACACGAAAATAACATCTTAAAAAATAGACTAGGTTAAATAGTAAAAGAGGTAAAAAAAAAAAAGATAAAAAGTAAGAACTGACCAAATGGAAAAGGAAATCGATAAGTTCACTCAAGAAAAAAATCCTTAAAAATTAGAAATTGAACAAAAATTAGAATTGAGCAAATGGAAACCAATGCATTTATGAGAATTCAAGAAACTATAAATCACAACCAAAAGAATGAAGAAAAATAGAAAACAATGTGAAATATCTCACTGGAAAAACAACTGACCTGGAAAACAGATCCAGGAAAGATCATTTGAAAATTATTAGACTATCTGAAAACCATGATCAAAAAAAGAGCCAAGACATCATCTTTCAAGAAATTATCAAGGAAAACTGCTCCAAGAGTAAAATATAGATTAAAAGAATGCACCAATCCACATTGTGAAGGAGATTTTAAAATGAAAACTCCCAAGAATATTATAAACAAATTCCAGAGCTCCCAGGTAAAGTAGAAAATATCGCAAGCATACAGAAATATACAATTCAAGTATTGTGGAGCCACAGTCTGGATAACACAAGATTTAGTAGCTTCTACATTAAAGTTTTGGTGGGTTTGTAATATGATATTCCAGAGGGCAAAGGAGCTAGGATTACAACCAAGAATCACCTACCCAGCTAAACTGAGTATAGTCCTTTGGGGGGGAAATAGATATTCAATGATATTAAGCACTTTCAAGCAATCCTGATGAAAAGACCAGAGCTTTTCAAATACAAGACTCAAGAATAAAAAGGCAAACATGAAGAAACAATCATGAGGAATGCAATAAAGTTAAATTATTTATATTTCTATATGGGAAGATGATAATTGTCACTCATAAGGACTTTCTCATTATTACTTAAGTTAAAAGGAATATATATATACATATATATATATATAGACAGAGGGCACAGATGCAAATTGAATATGAAGGAATGATATCTAAAAAGTATAAAATTAAGGAGTGAGAAAGGAATGTACTGGGATAAAGTAAAAGGGAGAGGCAGAATTAGGTAAATCATCCCACATAAAAGAGGCAAGAAAAAGCTTTTATACTGATGTGGAACAGGAAGGGAGGTGAGGGGGAGTGAGTGAACCTTTCTCTCATCAGACTTGGCTCATAGATGGAATAACATGCACAGCCAATTGGGTATAGAAATCTCTCTTTCCCTACAGGAAAATAGGAGGGAAAGGGAATAAGAGAAGGTGGTGAGTGATAGAAGGGAGATCAGATTGGGAGAGTGGGTAGTCAGAAGTAAAACACTTTTGAGGAGAGATAGGGTGAAAGTAGAAAAAGAATAAAATAAATAGGTAGTAAATACAGTGTAGGGAAATGCAATTAGCAATAATAACTGAAAAAAAAATTGAAGCAAGTTTCTCTGATAAAGGCCTCATTTCTCAAATATATAGAGAACTGAATCAAATTATAAAACTAAGAGCCATTCCTCAATTGATAGATGATGAAAAGATAAGAAGTTTCAGATAAAATAATCAATGCTTTCTAATGCCATATGAAAAAGTGCTATAATTCATTAGTGATTGGAGAAAGGCAAATTAAAACAATTCTGAGGTACTACCTTTTACCTATAGATTGGCTAATAGAACAGAAAAGGAGAATGATAAATGCTGGAGAGAATATGGGAAAGATGAGACATTAATGTACTATTGGTGGAGTTGTGAACTGACTAAACCATTCTGTAGAGAAATTTAGAACTATGCCCACAAGGCCATAAAACCATGTATACCCTTTGACCTAGTGTTATAAGAATGGAAATTTAAGATCTTCCCTGCCCCTAGGCCCTATGACAGGCTTAAGTGCACCTGGAGCCTGTGGCCGAGAGGCTTGCTTGGTTTTCGGGAATGCTTTTTGATTGGGCAGTGGGTAAAGAGGGTTGTTATATTCTCTGAGCCAGGAGAAGGCTATATAAACCCTGATGTGAGACTTTGTTTGGGGGCTCACTTTGAGAAGTATTGGGTGATTTGACCAGAATAAACTCTGGGCAGTCGTTGAGCCCCTAGGCTTTGAAAACCTGGATGTTGATGCTTCCCTCTCTGGCAAGTGATTAGGTATGGTCAGACAGGTGGAGGCTTGTCTGATGAAATGTTTCTCTGTCTTCTTGTAACTTCTGTCTGTATACTCTGAAGTACTTTTTCCCCTGAACTAGGTAAATTATATATCTGAATGATTAAAGCAAGATTGTTAACCCATTTTGAGTTGCTTTCCTTTAGAAATGCAGATCTAGGAACCTGTGTTGGCAGCCACCCTGGGTATGGTAGGGTGCTTGCTGCTACACCCAGCAATACTACTACTAGGTCTGTATCTCAAAGGAGATAAAAATAAAAGGAAAAGGACCTTTATGTACAAAAAAATATTTATAGAAGCTCTTTTTCTGGTGGCAAAGAATTGGAAATTAAAGGGATGCCCATCAATTGGCAATGGCTGAACAAACTGTTGTACATGATTATGCTGAAATACTATTGTGCTATAATAAATGATGAGCAGGATGCTCTGAGAAAATCCTGGAAAGATTTAGATGAGCTGACAAAAAGTGAAATGTATTGTGTACAAACTAACAGCAATATTGTAAGATGATCATCTGTGAATAACTTAGCTATTCTCAGCTGTACAATAATCCAAGAATACTCTGAAGGACTCATGATGAAAAACGCTATACATCCCCAGAGAAAGAACTGGTGGTATCTGAATACAGATTGAAGCATGCTATTTTTTTTACCTTATTTTTCATGAATTTTTTTATTTTTTGGTCTATGTTTTCTTTTACAACATGACTAATATGGAAATGCTATGCATGAATACACAACCTATATCGAATTGCTTGCCTTCTCAAATGGGGAAGGTAGTAGAGGAAGGAAGGGAGAGAATTTGTAACTCAAAATTTTAAAAACAAATGTTGAAAATTGTTTTTACAGGTAAATGGTGAAAAATAAAATACTTTTTATTTAAATAAATACTTGTTTTTATTTAAATTATTATGTTTTTAAAAAGATTCTCCAAATGTTTCTTTTCCTTAAACAATAAATGTCCTACATTAAACATTTTAATACTACCAAACTCTTTAGTTCACATTAAATATATGTGTGTGCATGAGTATACATACTTACATTATATGTACACACACACATATGTCTAACTATTGGAGTTAGATTAACAAAAATGTAGGTCTTTGAAATATTTATATATTAATATAACACATGTAAGGATACCTATATGCCTTAGAATTATTATGAAGGTTAATCACTGAAAGTCTCTTGTTCCCTCTGAGGTTTTACACTTCCAACGCCAAAAGGAACCTATGGGTAACTGCTAAGTTCTTTGTGGTTCTCAGAGAATTGACTAATTTTATCAGGGGTTCTTAACTTGACGTATTTTTTAATTAAAAAGTTTTATAAAATATTAAAAAAATATATTGTATTTAAATACATTTGATTTCCTTTGTAATTCTATGTATGCTGCTTCATGGTTTTAAAACCATCTTTGTGAGAAGGGGTCATAGATTGCACCAAACTGACACAGAAGTCCATGAGACAAAATGGCTAAGAACCCCTGCTCTGTCCCCTAATTCTACCTTTCTGTTGGTTGATAGCATTTGTTCCATTAGCCTAGAGTTTTGATGTTTGTATGACTTCATCCCACTGTCCTCTTATAGCTAATGGTGCTTCCACCCAATGAGAAGCTTCACTCACTTCCCTCCATATTGTGTTCCAAAGAAGATATAATTAAATGAGCAAGGCATAATGAAATCATTCATACAAGCACATTTTTACAATTTATAATCATTTATACTTATATATTTGCATATGCATGTATAGCATATAAGTGTATGCAAATATACAATTATTCAATGTGCTGCTACAATTGAGTAAATAACTATAATTATATATTATATAGCTATATGGACACATGTATACATATATATATATGTGTGTGCTATTTACATACACACATGCTTACTTATACCTATATATGTATCTACAGTAAGCAACTACTGTGACTTTTATACGTGAGTCTCTGCCCAGTTTAAGTGAACCTTAAACCAATCTAAAGATGTGTCATGAACCCAAACATATATTCATATATGTATATGTTTTATGAGGTAGTTTGGCATATCCTGGGTTCAAGTCATACATGTGATACATAGAGATTACCTAACCACTTAGGGTTCCAGGAAAGTCAGTAAGACTATTATCTGCAATTTGAAGCTACAATTTGTACAATCTGAGAAGGTATAATCTGAACTAAAAGACACAGTTTCTGTATACTAAAGAAATCACAGATCTGGTCCAATGTGTACAGAAAATTATATGTACATGAATATGTTTTGGATAGGTATTAGGTAGTATTTAATAAATTGTGCATTGTTTTATTTTATTTCAAACTGCTCACTACTACAAAATTTTATCTCATTAATTCAATATTCTCACAAAAAGGCTAAATGACTGTAAAGCCATTAACCCATGCCCTCAGAAGAATTAAAGTTTACAACTACCCTCAAAGAACAATGAAAAGAAACATGGTGGTTGGAAATAGGCTGACACATTATTATTAATGACTCACCTTGAATATGTGCTATTAAAGATATCCCCGAGGAAAGGTATGACCAGAAAAGGGTGTAGTCTTTTCATGTAGATAGAATAAGGGATTCTAGATGGATGATTCAATGTTACTTTAGTACCCCTAATATCTTAAAAGCAATAGAATGCCTCCAAAGTTTTGCACCTGACCTTAGTAGAGGGGAATACAATAGTTTTTCCTTTATTGTTGCTGTTGTGAGATGCCATCCACAACCCCAAAAACATAAGATTTTTGTCTTTTTGTTTTCTTTTTTTTCCCATTATCCAGAAAAGGATAATATTATCAGTGAAAGTTCTTTCAGTTTTGTCCTAGGAGCTTGCTAGTGCATTTTAATTCATGTATGTTTGGTCAAGTAAAATTCTAATTACTTTTCTAAAACCAATCCAAACTTTTATTTTATTTCTTGAATTCTAGCAGTTCACTGATGGCCCTCAACACTAAAGGTCCTTTTGTTCATACTAGGATGTTAACTAAGACCAACAACTCATTTCATAAGTCATTGAACAGATGACAAAGGGTAATAATGACTTCTAGACCCTCCTGAGCAGGGGGTAGCTTCAAACAGAAAATAAAGAGGGAAAAGTCAAGCGTCCTTTGAAGGATCCCAATGTAGTTAATTTGTGCTTCATTTGACCAATGAAAACATCTAAATGGTAATTAATTGTCAAAAAGGCATTTAGCTCTGTCTTTACTTCTGCAATGGTTTCCCCTAACTCAATTTGGAAAATGGTGTGTGCAAACTCATTCTGTGTAAGTAGTTATGACTGTGTGTGTCAGCAAGGTGGTCCTGTGCTGCATGTTTTTATAAAAGAATTCATTAGAGCAGCAAAGCAAAATCCAATTTAAATTTAAGACACATGATATTGTTCAAATTCTCTTTCTCAAGGTGGGGAGATGAAGTGATTTTTTTTGTTTATTTTTTTAACTTTGTTACATACTTTCATTAGCAAGTTTTTTCTATACGCATATAAAAAACACTCTTCTATCTGCATTTTCAGAATGTTTACTCTGTACTTTTAAATAAAAACAAAATGTGAATTGTGAATTGTAATGTCCATCCCACAAGTTATATATTTAGATTAAAACATACAGAGAGATTTAGACTGATAGTGAATTGCTATCTGTATTATGGAAAAGTGAATAGAAGACCAAAAATTGCCTACACACTGTTGTCAGTGGTATCAAATGTAAGACCCATGGGCAATAACAATTTCTACTGCAGCCCAAACCAAATTAAAATGTAACTGGGAAATATTTAACAAAATGAAGAAAAATAAACTATAGATAATATTAATATGTGGTTTTCTAAGTCTATATACACCTTTGGACATCCTTAAATAGAATTTAGTAACCCTCATTTCTATTTGAATTTGACTAAACTAGTTCTCAGTATTCTCTGAATTACATTGTTCAAAATGCCCTAAGAGGTCAATATCTACTCATGACAGAAATTCCATATATGATATCTCTTATAAGTAGTCATAGAGGCTTCATTCAAATCATTTAAATGTGGATTTGTTATTCCTCTAGTCAGTCCATTCTAATTTTAGAGATATCTAAATATCAGAAAGTTTTAGTTTTTGTGTTTGTTTTTTCCATAAATTGAGTAGAAAACTGCCTCCCTATAATGTGCTTTAGTCCTAATCCCAGTTCCTGGGTCAAGGAAAAATAAGAGTAGAACAAACTTCCTCTGTTGAGTTACACCAAAAACTTACTTTCTGTAAAGCTTTCCAGAGGACTACTGCTGTGAACAGCTTTCAAGATTCTGATTACATAGTATAGTGAACACTATTTATTCAATAACACATCAGAACAAACCATTCACAGAAAACCAAGGTACAGCATTCACAATGTTACAGCTTATCACCAAAAAACAAAATACAGTATTCACAATGACATCACTAAAATGGCCACATAGTTTTCACCAAAGTGGTCACAATAGTTTTCAACAAAGTACAATCATTTAGTAACTCAATTATTCAATCATCTTGCCTTTTTAAGGAACATAAAATACAAAAGTCAAAGTACTCCACCCCTGAATAGTATATTCATTTAGTCAATCACAGAGTCCTTAATTAAATCACAAAGTACAATCATAAATAAATTACAATTCCATCAGTTACTACTCAACAGAAAATAACACAATTCAGCAGACAGGGCTTCCAGTTGTCTGACCATTACATCTATACCTAGTTAGTTACCAGAAAGGGAAGAAGCAACATCTGGATTTTCAAAGCTGGGGGTGGTAAGGGGGCAGGGAGGGGCGGGGGAGGCTCACAGAGTCTCATCTGGCCAAATCACACAACTCTTCCCAAAGTGAGTCCCAAAGCAAAACCTCACATCAGGGTCAGTTATTACTCAGTATTCATGGAGAGGTCTTTTCATCTTGACTCAGGACAGGCCTTCAGCTTTCATGGTTTCTCTTCCATGGCCCCAGGTCCTAACTGAATTCACCAAACTGTCACTTGGGTTCAAAGGCAGACAGCTCCCAGCTCCTTGTCCATCTCTCCATACAGTTCTGGTTCCACACTGAAGCTCACAGTGTCCAGTCCACCTTATATCCTTGACATTCTCTATTCCTGGGAAGTCAAAGCTTAACAAAGCCACAAACTGACAAGTCACTGACACCACAGTCATGCCTCCCCTGGCAGCTGTGTCTGGCCCTTGGAAGTCTTCAGCAGCTTGACCAGCCCTCAGAAGTCCTCAGAAGCTCCATCTGGCCCTTAGGAAATCCTTAACAGCCTCAGCAGCTGGGCTGGCCCTCAGAAGAAGCTCCACCACCACAAGTTCCCAGGAAATTCTGACTTTCCCAGCTGGGGATTTTCCTTATATACACTATTGCTTCTCCCTGTTCAGCTCCTTCCTGTTATGTCAGCAACAGGGGTTCATACTTTCTCTGTTAAGAGGCTTAATTTGAAACTAGGTGCTAAGTACCTGTCAGCTTAGCAATACAAAGGGATCTTCAAATTTCATTACCATTACATTTTCCCATATAAACATACACTCAGATACAAAAAGAATTGGCAGTTGTGATTTCTAAGCCATCATTGATGATAGTTGAAAGATTCTGGCAGATAGGCATGGTCAATGAAAAATGTTCTGATTCTCCACCTTCCTTCTCAAAATGGAAGAGAACATAATCACAAACAATAGGCCAGTGAGCTTGACTTCAAGTCCTAGAAAATGTTAAAAGTTCTTATTAAATAAATAATTGAACTTCTAGAAAAATAACAATAACCACAATGAGCAAGAGTGTCTTTGTCAACAATAAGTTAAGCCAGAGTAGTCTTTTTTTTCCTTTCTTTATAGGGTAATCAAATTAGAATATATAGAGAAGGTCATAAATACTGTTTATCTAGATTTTTCTTTCTTTCTTTAAAATCACTCATGCTATTTTTCTAGAAAAAAAGAAGAGATGTAGTACAGATGATAGTACAATTAAGAGGATTTGAATGTAGTTTAATAGATGGATGAAGAGTAGTCATTAGTAATTTGCTGTCACCTTGGAAGGAGGTTTCAGTTCTAGTGGAGAAACTTGGGGTTCTCTATTTGATCCTGTTTTGTTTCATTTTTTTTAAATAAATGACTTGGCTGAAGGCATGAATGACATCTTTATCACATTTGTAGATAATGCAGGACTCTGAGGAATAAGTAAGACAATGAATGACTGGCTCAGACTCTAAATCAATCTTGATAGGCCAGACTATAGGGCCAAATATGAGAGAAACTTTAACAGAAATAACCATAATGTCTTACACCAAAAGTCAACTTCACAAATACATGTGGTGGAATTTTGGTTAGATATCAATTTGTCTGAAAAAGATCTGGAGGTTTTGGTGCATTTTAAATTTGAAATTACTCAAAAGTCATCTCCCAGCCATCTCATCCAGACTTAACCGCTATCTTCAGTAACTCACCTTCCATTAAGATTGACTTAACTCAGCAGCCTGATTCTGGAAAAGGGGTGAAGGGAAGAAAGAAATGTTAATGTTTAGCTTGTAGAAGAAAAGATTCTAAGGAACATCATGGGTGCCTCTTACTTCTAGAAGAACTGTTGCATGAAAAACTGATTAGATTTGTTTTCTTTGGTAGCAGTGAGCACAATTAGGATCAATAAGTAGAAGTTGCAAAGTAGCAGATTTAGGCTTGGGATAATGAAAAATGTCCCTAAAATTAGAGCTTTCTAAGTGTGAAGGGGTTTTCTCAGGAAGTAATAAGTTATCTTTCTATTGGAAAGCTTCAAAGAAAAAGGTGAGCATATGACTTCAACAAAATGAACATGGAACCCCATACCAGCAGATGCAGCAGCCTGAGCAGCCTCCTCCCACCCTGGGGTCACTCTCCTCCCTTCCTCCTCCACTCTCCCTTTCCTCATCTGCCCGCAGTGGGTGCCTCCTCACCTTCCTGCTCCCCCCTTGTTCCATCCCCCCGCTTCCTGCCCATCACTTTCCCGCCCTCTCCCCATTTTAGCTTCACTTGCCTCACACCCCAAGTTTTAGGCTTCCACTCCCACCAGTGACCAAAGACTTGACTACTTTACAGAGTCCAAATCCCCAGAATACTTCTCAGCATGGACACCCTTGTGATTGAAGGTGGATTAAATGTCAACTCTCACTATGTGGCTTCTTATGTATGGAAAAGAAGTTTGAAGCATTATTGGAAAGAAAGGAGAATCTCTCCAGAAGATGAGTGAAGCTAGTGGTAAGCCTATCAACATCTCCAAATGGAATTGTCCTGAGAGAATAATTCTATCAAGGCATAAAATAGTTTGAAAGAGTGGTAATTAGCCATTTCACATTTTATCTAGGCAGTAGGATCTGTCTGATAAAATAGATAAGCTTGATTTTCTTTAGTGAATCTTGCTTTACTCATGTATTTATTGGAACTGCTTCTAGTGTTTCATCATTACAACATTATTCCCTATAAAATTTCACCTAATTGATGTCAGTTTTCATCTCTGATTTCTCACAGTGAGGCACACTGTTGCAATGAGTAGATCCTTGGGGCTATGATTAGAGAGCCTATGTTTGCATCTAATCTGTTCTACTTCTTATGTGACCTTTGGACAATACCCTTAATCTTTCTGTAATTCAGCTCCTTAATCTTTAAATTAAAGGATTTAGCTTAAATGATCCATAATATTCTTTCACTTTCTGAATCCTAGAATCTAAGATCATCAGGATTTTAATTATATCTTTCAATATATCAGTCATATCTCCAGCTTTATGTTATTTAATATTACAAGATAAATTTGGCATTCATATTATCATCCAAATCATTGATTTAAAAATGTTACACAGAATTGTTAAATATAGTCTCTTATAACATACTAAAGAGGAAGTGTTCAGGTCAAATAGAAACAGATCCCTAGTGGCACATACTGACATTAAAAAACATATGAATTAACCTTATCTAAGCTGTATTATATTTTTATTTCTTTTATTAAATATTTCCCAACTATATTTTGAGCTGTTTCCCTTCCAACTGAACATCAATCTTTTAACTAGATTCTGAATCAAATATGTTAAGCTAATATATATATATATATATATATACACACATATATATGTGTGTGTATGTGTGTGCATATATATATTTTTTCCACATATATAATCACACATATGGACATATATATTCCAAATATATCCATTTCTACCATAAACTACTGCACATTTTACAATTTTCTTCACAAAAATAACATAAAAGATTTTATTGAATGCCTTGCTAAAATTCATGTATACTATATTGTGGCATTATCCTGATTTAATAGCTGAGTAACCAAGCCAAAAATGGAAATGAGGTTCATCTGGAATGACTTTTTCTTAATGAACTCATGCTGATTCTTAATGATCACCTCCTTCCCTCTCTAAATACTCATAAACCATTATCTTAATAATATATTATGGAGAATTATATGCAATTGATTAAAAGGTTAAAAATCCATTTTTTTCCTTCTTTTTCAAGATTGGAAAAATATTGTTTATTTCTGTTCTCTCCTCTGCTTCTGTCCATAACATTTGAAATGTTACTGGCATTGGTATAATAGCCACATTTTCACATTATTTTGACTTTCTGGCATGTATTTTGTCCTTGGCCTGATTATTTCAACTCAGTGATTTTTTTTGTTCTGTCTCATTTGTTTTTAATTTTTAACAGTCATCAAGAGACATGAACAGATATACAAAGAAAAACAAAGGAAGAAGACCATATATAAAACTATACATTTTTATATATAGTTTGTTTTAACAATAAAAATTTGATGTAATATGAAATAACAAGCTAGTAAGGAAATTTTCCTGTTTTGATTTCTTTCTGACTCCTCCTGAAGTTCTTGTTTGTTTTTCTTCTGTGCACTTTCTTTTTTCATTTTGTTGAGCTTTCTTTACATCTCTGACACAATCTGGCAACCCAGGCCTAAAAAGCCTTCCATTATTACAATAGGAAGTCAAGCAAAAAAAAGTCAACATATTGCTTATTTGTAAGATTATACATTGCATTTTGAGCTTAGTTTTTCACTCCTGTGCAAAACCTCAGAAAGTATGATGCAGTATTAGTCTTCTGAAATCATGATTGATCACTGCTCTAATCACTACATTTGATCATTACATTGTTTTCCTTTACATTATTGTAACCAATATATAAATAGGCTAGTTATTCTGGTTCTGCTTGCTTTACTTTGCATTCATTTGTATGTCTTCACAAGATTCTTTGATTTCTTCATATTTGTCATTTCTTATGCTACAATATACGTCAGTAATCCATATATGATAATGGGTTCAGCAATTCTCCAATTAATAGATACCTACTTTGTCTCTGGTTCTTTGTCATTAGGAAAATTCTGCTATCCATATGTTTGCACATGTGAGATTTTGTTTTTTAAAAAAATCCTGGGGGCGGAACCAAGATGGCAGCATAGAAGCAGGAAAACTCCCTGCACTCCCCCCATAATCACCTAAAATACCCATAAAAAATGGCTCTAAACAAACTTTAGAACTACAGAACCCACAAAGTGGTGGAGAGAAACAAATCTCCTGCTGAAGAAAGCCAAGCAGGCCAGCAGGAAGGGTCCATCACAGCACACTGGGAGCAGAGCCCAGGCCCACGTGAGCCTGCAGTTTTGGCCTCATGGTGGCCCTGACACCAAGTGGACTTTGAAAGAGTGGATCACAAGCAGCTGTGGCAGTTTCCAGATTTATAAACCCATAAATGCCAAAGACAAAGTAAGAGGTCAGTAGACTTTGGGAATAGAGGGTCCAGGAGTGTGGTGCAGCCTATGCCCTTGGAGGGAGAAGTGGCTGAGGGGCAGCAGTCACCACCATGTGGCTGTTTCAGAGCTTCTGGCCTGCATATTAGAGGGGGAAGAAGCAACCAGTCTGAGGGGTAATCACTCTTGCTTTAACCTACTTTGATCTGGTTCCCTGTCTAGGGTGGAGGTGCTGTGGTGAGTGACCAGGTGCCAGAGCAAGTGGAGGCTACAGAGAGGGCACCCAACTAATAGCTCTGGCATCTGAGAAAACCACAGGGATGTGGGACAAAGCTCTCCTCTCTGGAAGCAGAGTTCTACTGTGGCAAAAAGCTCAAAAGTCAAGTAATTGAGTGGTAACATGAGCAAGTAAAGGAAGCAAAGCAAGCACAGCAACCCAACTCTATATTCCCTTTTTGGGGACAAAAAGGATAAAAGCATGGAAAAGGAGGAAGACAGAGAAGTCAGTATTCCTGTACCAGAAGTTTCCAACAAAAATATGAACTGGTTATAGGCCATATAGGACCTTAAGAAGGATTTTGAAAACCAAATAAGAGAAGTGGAGGAAAATTGGGAAGAGAAATGAGGATGATGCAAGAAAATCATGAAAAGTGAGTCAACAAACTCAAAGTCAACAACCTGAATGAAGAAAATAGCACCTAAAAAATAGTCTAATTCAAATGGCAAAAGAGGCTCAAAAAGGCAATGAAGAGAAGAATGCCTTAAAAAGCAAAATTTACCAGATGGAAAAAGAATCTCAAAAGCTCACTAAAGAGAATCATTACTTCAGAATTAGATTAGAGCAAATGGAAACTAGTGACTTTATGAGAAATCAAGATACTATTAAAAAGATCCAAACAAATGAAAAATAGAAGGCAATGTGAAATATCTCGTTGGAAAAACCAGAGACCTGGAAAACAGATCCAGGAGAGATCATTTAAAAATTATTGGACTACCTGAAAGCCATGATCAAAAAAAGAACCTAGAAATCGTTCTTCAAGATATTCTCAAGGAAAATTGGTCTAATGTTTTAGGACCAGAGGGGAAAATAGAGGTTGAAATAATCTACCAATCACCTCCTGAAAAAGATCCCCAAAAGAAAACTCCTAGGAATATTATAACCAGGTTCCAGAATTCCCAGATCAAATAGAAAATATTACAAGCAGCCAGGAAGAAATAATTTTAATATTGTGGAAACACAATCAGGATAACACAGGATCTGGAAGCTTCTACACTGGGGGATTGAAGGGCTTGGAATAATGATATTCTGGATGTCAAAGGAGCTGGGATTAAAACCAAGAATCACCTACCCAGCAAAACTGAGTATCATGTTTTAGGGAAAAATTTGGTCATTCAATGATATAGAGGACTTTCAAGCATTTTTGATGAAAAAAACAGAGTTGAATAGAAAATTTGACATTCAGATACAAGAAGCAAGAGAAGCATGAGAAGATAAACAGGGAAAAGAAATCATAAGGAACTTATCAAAGTTGAACTATTTACATTCCTACATGGAAAAATGATAATTGTAACTTATGAAACTTTTCTCAGCATGAGAATAGTTGAAAGGAATATAAATGTTTACATATGTATATACACATATACATATATACACATACACACATACATATATATGTCTTTATAGTCGGTTATATGGGCATACGAATACATATGTAAATGTGTGTATATATGTGCACAGCTATACACAGATAGAGGGCACAGGACCAATTTAATAGGAAGGGATGATACTTAAAAGAGGAATTGAGAAGTGAGAGAGGAATATATTGAGAAGAGATGAGGAGAGACAGAATGGGGTAAATTATGTCATATAGAAGAGGTAAGGGAAAACTATTACAATGGATGGGAAGAACAGGAAGGCAAAGGGGAATAGGTCAACCTTACTCTAATTGAATTTGGCTTAGGGAGAGAATGACATACATACTAAATAGTATATATCACCCTACAGGAGAGTAGGGGGGAAGGGGATGAGAGGGGGGATGATGGAGGGGAGGAAGGTTGGGGGGAGGGAAGTTAGAAGCACACACTTTTGAAAAGGGACAGAGTCAAAGTAGAGAATAGAACAAGTTGGGGGTGGGATAGTGTAGCAGCAAGCACCCCAGCGTCCCTAGGGTGACTGCCAAAACAGGTTCTTGGATCTGCTAAGATAAAGGAAAGCAACTCAAAATGGGTTAACAAGCTTACTTTAATCAGTCAAATATCTATCATTTACCTAGTTCAGGGGAAAAAGGTCAGCACCCCGAATTTCAGAGTATACAGACAGAATTATCAAGACAGAGAAACAGATCAAGTAGACAGGTTTCCAAAACTGTCCAACCATTACATCCATACCAAATCAACATCTGGGTTTTTCAAAGCTGGGGGTGCTCTCAACAACGGCTTCCCAGAGTCTCATCTGATCAAATCACAGAATACTTCTCAAAGTGAGCCCCCAAAACAAAGCCTCAGATCAGGGTTTATATAGCCTTCTCCTGGTTCAGAGAATGTAACAACCTTCTGGACCCACTGGCCAATCAAAAAGTATCTACTGAAAAACAAGTCTCCCACCCCAGGCTCCAGGTGCACTTTAGCCTAGGGGCAGGGAAGATCTTTAAATTTGCATTTCCATTACAGATAGGATGGAGGGAAATATAATCAGTCTTTCACAATATATCCACTATGGAAATGTTTTGCATGGCTACACATGTACAACCTATATTGAATTGCCTATCTTCCCAGTAAGGGTGGGTAACAAGGGAGGAAGGGAAAGATTCAAAATTTTAAAATCAAATATTTAAAAAATATATATTATTATCATTTCCTTTTACATGCAACTGGGAAATAAGATATAGAGGTACTGGGATATAGAGATCCATCTTACCTTAGTGGAAAGTCACAGGGGGTATGGGGGAGGATATAGGAGAGAAGAGATTGGGAGAGGGGGTATACAGTGAGATCACTGTTTAGGGGCGGTGGGTAGGGGAAAGATGGGGGAAAAGTGAAGTTCATCTGTTAAATTTTAGCTTTAGGCATCTGTTATTAGTAGTTTGTGAATTTCCCTATTAGTAGTCTGAAATTCTCTCAAGTAATGCTGTTATGTCTGAGGTTGTCTGGGAAATAACCAGTGTACAACCTGTAATTTAGATAGAAACAGGTGAGGTCCATAGACTTTTTAAAAATATCTTTTGGTAGCTATTTCAAATAATTGTTTTCCTTTGTAATCCTGTGAATTTTATGCATTTAAAACATTATTTCAGAAGGGATCCATAGCTTTCACTAGACTATAAAAGGAGTCCCTGACACAAAATGTTAAGAATCCCTGATATATATAACCTGTAATTCATGCTGGAGCATGTGTATTCATATCCTTTAGGCATGGTCAGGTATATGAGATTTTATGATTGGATATCATTGCATTAGTTCTGGGAGGTGAAAAAAACAGATTGAAAAGAATATTCAAAAATTCTGTCATTGATTCAGCTTGAAATTTATCTGGAGGTACTCAACACTCTAGTATTCCAAGACAATAATAAGGTGAGATTTACATAATAAGCAGAGGTACAGAAAATTATCAGAGGCTAACCATTCCCAAGTATAAACATTATGTCTGCTTGGAGGGTTGATTAATTTTATTAGGTCTGGTAGGGTTTGAGTGACTACAAAAGTTCATAGTCTATAGGAATCTTGTTGGGGTTGATTGATTTGTTGAGTGCCCAAAACAGGCAAAGTATTCCCTCTGGTAACATGAAACTTCTGTTCCAGACATTGATTATGACATGATAATTCATCTTCCCATAAATATCAATATTCAGGAACACAGACAATAGAGAATTGAACCTTTACTAAATACAGTGACCCCTCTCCCCCAAAGCTGGAGATAATTGGATTGCTGGGTAGTCTGAAGGCATTATACCTTATAGTTGATTTGGATGATAGTGGGGAACTATATTCCTTTAATAAAGAGGTTCTAGGGGTGGCTAGGTGGCACAGTGAGTAAGACCTCCGGCCCGGAGTCGGAGGACCCGAGTTCAGTTCTGGCCTCAGACACTTAACACCCACACAAAAAAAAATAGTTGTGTAACCTTGGGCAAGTTACTTAACCTCAATTGCCCTCTGAAAAAGGCAAAAAAAAAGAGGTTCTACCCCTCAGATGCAGCCTTGTAAATTAGTAAATAACTGCTGCACTCAATATGCCAGCAAATTTGGAAAACTTAATAGTGGCCTCCAAATTGGAAAAGATCAGTTTATATCCTAATTCTAAAGAAGGGCAATATCAAGAAATGTTCAAATTACTGAACAGTTGTGATTATTTCATATGTGGTCAGTTTTTCTTCCTAAGCATGATGGATAAATACTGTTATAAACCACTAGGTACAACTGAGCAGCCCTTGCCTAAGACCATCTCAGATACTGGGGCAGAGACAGACTTGAATCCTGTACCAGTGAGTTGAGTATTTTATTGATTACTCCTTTACTGAGAATAGCCATATAGATTAAACACTATTCTGGCTAGCTAGAGAAGCAGCAAGAATTAAGGAAAATGCATGTGCAAACAGAAATAAAACTTTAAATTTCTCTTTAGCCCACCTTTTCTTTTCTCTCAGTGAAGAAGCATTGCACTTGTCAGGCATGTTGTAGTAATGATTCTTGTTTATATGTGAGTATGATTACATGTCCTCTGGTACATTCTAGCTCTCATATTTCTGATATAGTCAGGCATCATTTGATCCATACCCTTCCCATATCTTTCTATCTTATGCCATCACCCTCATCTCCCCCTGCCAAACCTCCCCTTGCCAAAAAATCTAACACAATGCAGGATCATGCATACATTGAGACTTAAGAATAGCATAGTAAATTATCTGATTAGTTTTTCTTCCTAAGCTTCTTTATATATCACCCTCATTATTTTTTTCAAGTCTTCTTATTGAACCATAGGCATATTCTTTCTCTGCCTTCATCAAACCAGACTGCTCTAGTGTCAGACAGGTATGAGTTAATGCCTGCCAGTCTGTCAATCTATAAGTGTTTATTAAATGCCTACTCTATGTCAGGAACTGTGCCAAATATTGGGGATACAAAGAGAGGTAAAAGACATTTCCCATTCTCAAGGAGATTCCAATTCAATGAGGGAGACAATAAGCAAGCAAATATATACAAACAGGTTATATACAGAAAAAGTAGGAAATAATAAAAATGGGAATGACACTAGAACTGGGAAGGGTTGGGAAGAGGTAATATATTATTTGGGGCCTGAAGGAAGCCAGAAAATCCAGTAAACAGAGATTAAGAGAGAGAACATCTTAGGCATAGGGAACAGCAGGAGGAAATACTTGTAGACTAAGGGTCTTGTCTGAGGAACAGGAAGAAGGCCAGTATTACTGGATCAGAGTACTTAGTGAGGAGTAAGATATCAAATGACTAGAAGGGGGTAGGTTATAAAGAACTTTGAAAGTTAAACAAATGACTTGGTATTTAGTCCTAAAGGTGATAGGGAGTCACTGTAGTTTATTGAGTCGGAAGGTGAGATGGTTAGATCTGTACTTTAGGCAGCTGTACAAGAGGTTGAGTTGGAGTAGACAGAGACTTGAGACAGGTAGAACTACCAACAGGCTCTTGCAAGAAAGGTGATGATGGCACCAGGGTGGTGGCAGTATCAGAGGAGAGAGATGTTGCAAAAGTGTAAAGCCAAGCAGCTTTCCAGAGGACTGCCACTGTGAACAGCTTTCAAAGTTCTGATTACAAAGTATAGTGAACTCTCTATTCAGTAACAAACTAAAACAAAATATTCACAGAAAATCAAAATACAGCATTCACAATGTCACAGCTTATCACTAAAATGACCATTTAATTTTCACCAAAGTGGTCACATAGTTTTAAACAAAGTAAAATCATTTAGTAACTCAATCATTTAGTAGCTCCTTAATTCAATCACAAAGTACAAAGGTCAAAGTACTCCACCCATGCGATGCAATCAAGTTACAATGTCATCAGTCACTACTCAGTACCCTCTTAAGGGGCAGTGGAAAGTACAAAGTCCATCTACCCGTAGTTCACAAGTAAGTGACCTCAGCTTCCATGGTTCCTCTTCCATGGTCCCAGCTCCTGCCCAAATCTAACCTACTGCCAGCTGAGTTCAAATGCAGAAAGTTCCTTGTCCAGCTCTCCATGCAGTTCCTGCTTCACATTAAAGTTCACAGTGTCCAGTCCACCTCAAGTCCTTCACAGTTTCTGTTTCTGGGAAGAGAAAGCTTAACAGAACCACAACAATATCTACACACATCAGGCTTAATAGAATTACAAAAATATTCACACACATGGTCAGCACTATCATCTCAAATCCCTTTCTGCCTATGAATAAACATACACCCAAAACAGACAGATAAAGTACCGACACCAGAGTCATGCCTCCTCTGGCTGGCCCTTGGAAGCTCTCAGCAGGAGTTTGTCTGGCTCTCAGAAGAAGCTCTGTCACCACAAGTTCTGTTCTCAAAATCAAAATCACTTTCTCCATCCTCCATGCGGCTTGCTCCAAGAGATTCTGTCTCAGTTCTCAATTCTTATTTCTCTTCTCAGTTCTTCTCAGTTCTCAGTTCAGTCTTCAGTCAAGCAGTAGCAACCCAGCCTCCAGATGCTGGTTGAGAGAAGTTCTGGCCCTCCAGCCTGTGCTTTTCCTTATATAAGGTATTAGCTTTTCCCTGTTCCACCCCTTTCTGTTACATCAGCAACCTTCTGTTGCTTCTGTTTCTTAACAGAGGCTTGATATAATTAACTTGAAACAAGGTGCTAAGTACCTGCCAATACAAGGGGATCTTCAAATTCCATTACTATTACAAAAGGTGAAATCAATAGGCCTTCACAACAGATTGAATGGGAGCTACATGGTTAGAAAAAGTCAGGAGCCAAGAATGACACATAGGCTGTGAGACTGGAGGACTAGAAGAATAGTGTTTCTTCAAATAGTTAACAGGGAAGTTGCTAGGAACAGGGTGGGGGAGGAGGTTGGGGGAAAGAGTTCTGTTTTGGACATAATGAATTTAAGATGTCTACTGGACAAGCAGTTTGATATGTCTGAAAAAATGCAGAGATTCAAGACTGGAGGTCAGTAGAGAGGTTGGGGCAGGGCAGGTAGATTTGAAAATCATTAGCAAATATAGTAATTAAATCCATAGGAACTGATGAAATCATCAACTGAAGTAGTACAGAGGGAGAAGAAAAGAGGGCCTAGGACGGAACTTTGTGAGACACCTATGGATAGAGGGCACGATCTAGATAAGGATCCAGCAAAAGAGACTGAAAAGGAATGATCTGATAAGGATGAGGAGATTCAGGAAAGAGTTGCTCCTAGAATGCAACATTGCTATCATGAAATCATTGGAGAAGAAAGAACAATTCCCACAGCTTCCTTTAGGCCTCCAAACGTGCCCTAAGACTCTACATCTTTGGGCCAGAGCCTATTCTTGCTTCATCTACCTCATCCTCTTCAGTCCTCTAGCCACTTAAATCCCCCCAGCTACCATAAAAGAAAGAATAATCAATTGGGACTGCTGCGAATGGAGCTTCATCCATCCTCTATCACTAGCTGCCTGTGCAACCTTGACCTAGTTACTTTGCTTGTTTGGGACTCAGATATCCATTGAGGGAAAATACTCTCTGAGATCTCTTCCAAACCTAAAGTTCAAGGAGTCCTTCATATGCATCCTCCATTAAAGGCTATCTCCAAAATCATGTCATGTCAAAGATATGTTTCTCAAAAATTATGTCAGCAGAACATAAACTCCTGCAATTCCCACTGTGTTGGAAAAGCTTTGAATATCGGCCTGGTAATAAAGGGGCCCCCAGAAAAATAAGTATGGAAAGGCTTCTCACCAGATAGTATTCCCCCAAGAGGTGAATGGCATTAACCACAGAAACTCATAAAGACTGTCTGAGAAAGCACTGATAGCTTGTGATCTGAATCAATGGATGAAGTTCCTACATGACATAGTGAATAGATCATATCAGGAGATATGGATTTAAATCCTATCTCAGACTTTTGCTTAGCAATATGTTCATAGGCAAGACAAACATGAAGTATGTGTCAAGGAAGTCAAACCACTACTACCACCACCTAAATTACCTTTTTCCCCAGACCCTGATGGAGGTATCTCAGAACCCTGAGTCCAACAGTTTTTGGAATGGCAATGTCTCTAGCTCAGTGTCTGTGGCCATCATCCTAGAAATATACCCCCTGTGGAAATGCAGCCTGGCAACTGTTACTTTAGGTGCTACATCCATATTTAGTGAAGACCAAGAAAAAAAAGTTCTTGCTTTCTAAGTCCTTGATATTGTCAAAAAGTTCAGCATCAAAAATGATATAATTTTATCAGTAGAAATGACATTAAAGTAGTGGCATTAAAATTTGCTTTGCTGTTTCACCGTTAAGAACCATGAGACCTTTCAATCTGACTTACAGCTGAAACCCTCCATATTTTTTGTTTTTTCCATTAGAATATGAGTTCCTTGAGAGCAAGGACTGTCTGATTTTTAGATTTATATCCCCAACCAAAAGCACCATGCTTTGCACATAGTAAGTGCTTAATAAATATTTCATTCATTCATTCATTCATTCTAATCAGACTTAGCTTTCTCAACTGTGAAATAGAGGTAATATGTACTCCTACCCACCTCACAGGTTTGTTGCAATGAAAGTGTTTCACATATCTTTCAATTCTATGGAAATGTACTTTGTTTTTATGACTAATACTTCTGTCTTGCAGGATATACCAATAACAGAAATGCAAAAAGGATCCCTGGAGTAAATGCATTTCAATCAAATTCCTGACCTTAGGTGAGTTTTCTAAGAACATCAGAATGCCTTGTATTCATAAAGTCTTTTATATTTTTGAAAGTAAGTTCAAATATTGTTACTTTATCTGACCTACACAACACAATTATATTGTAGGCACTGCAGTTATTTTTTTTATTCTTTTACAGATTGATACTAGCCACCTTAGTAGGTAGATAGATAAATAGAAAATCATTTCTTAAATTTATACTATGGGCCAGGCACTAAATACTAGGGATGTAAATAGAATGAAGCAAATCAGTCCCTGCCCTCAAGGAGATTACTTTCAAATAAGAAAGATATAACATATAAAGAGGAGGTGGAAGAACTTGAGTGGGTACTTGGTGGCATGACTTTGAATTGGATTCCAAAATGGAGATCTGGTCCTGAGCAAGATAAGTCAAAAGTTCCACTGTCAGAGCCCAGGGTACCTCTAGGGGGTAGATTCCAAGGTGGGGGAGGAGTGTAGAATGAGGATGAGAAGGAGGATAGGCAGCATGATTTGGAAATGTGGACTAGAAGACCTCTTAGGTCCCTTGCAGCAATAAATCCTATAACATTACAAGTTTATCCAGAAGGCAAAGTGATCTCTAGGAGCAATCTAGCCTTCAACTTAGAAAGAAAATTTTATTTGCACAAATGAAACTTTGGGGCAGGTTTCAGAATTATTTTCTCCTTCTTATATTGAAAAACTCAACCCATGAGAGATCTACTTATTTTGTAATCACAGATTTTAATTGTTTTTATCTCTCTGGGCCTCAGTTTTCACATCTGGAAAGGGAAGGTGTGGAACTGGGAAAGATTGTCATAATCTTTCACAAAGGTGTTCACTACTGGACAATCTTTTCCAGAGATGGGGAATTTAGCTCAAATGTGAGAGATAAGATGTGCAGCTCTGAAGTCGGATCTGCTAGACACATCATCATTACTTAAATCTTCTTTTAAATATACTCTTCATCCTGTCTCCCAAGTAGTTGAGAACCTGGCTGGGCCACATAAAAGCCTCAGGCAAAAACAGGTGCTGCACAAGCTCCCAACTGACTGATGTTCCAGTGGCATAGCAACTTGGACTATCTATACACAATAAACCAGGTACAAGGGGTCTGATAAATCCCAGACCACCACAGCCAAGCTTCTGTAAACTTCACAAAGACTTGCCTGGTCATCCACTCACTTCCTCACTCCCTCATATACTACACTGAAACTCTTGAAGGGTGATCTCCTCTGGCTAATGTATAACAGTCCTGAAAGCAATTCAGAACTGAATAAAATGCTTGCTGGATGTGTGTGAAGCCCCAGATACCAATCTCCTGTGCACAGCCTCAGCTGACTTCTTCTGACCCTTTGTTTCCTCTTCTCATTTGCTTCTAGTCCAAAACTACAGCTAAATTACCCCACTACATGCTTGTTCCTAACACGGCTGATCTCTTAGGTCCCTTCCAGCTGTAACAAAAAGTTCATGATTGTCTTTCCATGGTTATATCCCAAAATGTAATCAACCACCTGCTTTTTAGGCCTAAAAGCAGGGAGATTGTGACAATGAAGCCACCAGCTCAGAAGGATTTGATGACAATGAAAAGAAAGGGAGGGTCAAGGATATATTTTCCATGCATTGAGGTTATGCACCAAACAGTTTTTCACCTTATTAAAAATGACTGAGTCTTTCAGCACTGAGTTAATGTACTGAATGCAGTCACTGAAGCTGTCTGTTAACCATTAAACTAAATAGAACACTATTTCATGCATGGTTTCCTTCACTTAGATGAAGAATGCAATGGCACGTTGGAAAAGGTAGCGGGAAATCGTAGAAATAAAGAATACCTCTTTGTGTCAGGTGACATTCCTCTCTGATTTTAAATGCCTTATTAAGAGATCACAGCTACCCTGCTCATGGGAGCAGAGCACTTTAATGGATAGAGCAGCCGCTTTGCTGATAACGCAATTGTTTGTCTTCCTCACAATAAAAGGAATAGAAATAAGATGAACTGGTAATATGGAACAGGAGTCTAGCTTCACAGATAATAAATGCATTCTTAATGCACTGGTTTGTGGGAGACACAAGCAGTCAAATGAGCAAGCCTTTATAACTTAGGAGGTCAGGACCCATCCAAGGCAAAACAGAAAATTAGATGAAAACTGATTGTTTCCAGCACTTTGCCCTTTCTACCCTTACATTGACTTTTCCCCTGCCAGGTTCTTAGTGCTATCATTTTGTCCAGGTCCCTCCTGCCACAGAGGAAAAGTGCCAAATATATTATTCATTACACTTCTTTCTTAACAGTCTTGTTCGTACTGTTACCCATAGGATTAGTATTACTCAGTACAGGGACATTTTAAAAAGACACTTAGAAAAGATAACAATTAATTCAAAAGCAGGAGATACTAGTGGAAACCAGGAAGGAGAAATCAGACTACATGAGTTCTTGACCTGGCTTTATCATTTGACTGTGAATTTGGCCAAATAATTCCTCATCTTTGGTCTTCAGTTTCCACATATGAAAAGTGAATAGATTAGGTATATGAGCTCTGAGGTATTGTTACTATTGTTATTCTTCTATGTCTAAAAATGAATCTGTGCATTCATTGACATGGTAAGGAATTTAAGGCATTCAAAGGGGAAATGTTTTGAGGTAGAAGTTGTCCAGCTAGCCTTCTAATCACTTTCAGGCCATACAATATAGACAACTACCTACTTTGTTAAGAATGGGTTTTTCATTACCCAGAAATCAGCTTACCAATCTAACTCAAAGATTTTATGACTTTAAGTAAGACTATCTCTGTTGGAAGGCTCCTCACTTTAGTTCTATTGTTTATTGGACAGAACCAACTATAAACAGAGTAGAAATAATTTTCCTTCCTTCCTTCTTTCTGTCCCTCCTTCCTTTCTTCCTTCCCTCCTTTCTTTCTTCCTTCTTTCCTTCCTTCCTTTCCCCAACTTCTCTTTACTGCCCCATTGGACATTATACCCCACTTACATTCTATGATCCAGTCTAACTAGCCTGTCCATTTCTCATTCATAACACTATATCCCCCTTCTCTGTACCTTTGTGCTAGCCATCTCTCATTCCTGGAATGTCCTCCCTCTTTACTTCTACCTCATAGAGCCTCTTCCTCTTCTTTAATATGTAGCCCAGACACCATCTTCCACATGAAGCCTTCTTTGATTCCTTTTAAGGGCTAGTTCCCTTCCTCCCAAATCACATCATTTTAAACTACATTGTGTGTAAATTTACATATTTGTTAACTTTATATTTATGCTGTATATATTTTATATATTCTTATTCTCTTCCTTAATTAGAATAATCCTTTCATTCTTTGAACTTGTATTCCTAGTTCCTCATGTAGTTCCTGGCACATAGTAGGTCTTAATAAATACTATCTGATTTACTAATTGATTTTTAAAGATGAGTCCATTTCATTGGTATGTGAATTACATGATATGGAAAGAAACCCACTAGTAGATTTAGTACATCTCACAAAAAGGTGAAATAGCCAAATGTCATGTGCATTGCTATACAGTTAGGAGACATTCAAAGCTATGGGGGAATCCAACCTGAGGGTCAGCTCTCATTGTCTCTGTCTCCAAGCATGTATTTGTCAAAGAGGCACCCTGCCATGCCAGACACCATTAAGACCATGTATAACCAGCAAAGAGGTAGCTAGTTATGTAGTACATGTGAGAGATGAAAGGCAGGGAGTCCAAGTTCTGCAGTAGTTCCCAGGATATTTTTAAAGAACCAGAATGTAGCCTCAGGGATGTCAGGTGAAGCTTCTATTAAGGATGTTTGGAAGGAAATTGATAGGAATCACACATAATGATATGATGGGAAGAGGTTATGATCTCCAGTGATGAGGCATGTATAAATACAAGTGAGAGCATGGATTTATTCAAATCTTGAGGTATAAATAAAGATATGTAGCAGGTTTTATTTTAACCCACAAAAGGAAATATATATATATATGTATATATATATATATATATATATATATCCTTTGAAAGGTATACATGGCATTTACTATTCTATTACTATTAATTATTTTTCTATTGGGAATAACTTACCTGATGCATCCATCTCAACATGTACTGAGGCTAATTGTCTAAAACTATTTCTAGAGTTTAAGAAAAGTATCTTGGGGTTACTTGATCCCTTTCTTTTTAGGAATTTAGATATGTTACACAAAAATATCAGAATCAGTGATAGAGGTAAGCAAGTTCATTAGATGAAATTCAGGGAAGCATTTTAAGAGGCATAGCTAATCAACTTGTCAGTGAGCTAGCTGACAAACATTCACTAAGCATTCAGGCACTGTGCCAAGCACTAGGTATCCAAAGAAAGGCAAAAGCAAAAAGACAAAAATAAATTAAAAATATAAGTAAAAAAGAGTCCCTGTTCCCAGGGAGCTCACAGTCTAATGGGGGAGACAACCTGCAAATGCCTACATATAGGATAAATCAGAAATAATCAGCAGAAAGAAGCAATTTGCCTTAAGAGGGATAAAAAAAAGCTTTCTATATAAAATGAAATTTTAGCTGGGAGTTCAAGGAATCCATAGAAGCCACGAGGCAGAGATAAGGAGTGGAGTATTACAGGTAAGGAGGACTAGTAAAAAAGTCCAGAACTGGGAAATAGAGTATCTTGTACAAGGAACAAAACGATGCAAAATCCCATTCTCCTTGATACATTATTATATTTTACAAATGAAGAAACTAAAGCCCAAAGGAGTGACTTGCCCACGATGACAGAGATAGTGAGTATTAGAGGTTTGAACCCAAGCCTTCCTGACTCCAAGACCAACACTATCCCTTATGCCACACTGAGTCTTTTCAAAGCTGCTGATAGACTTAGAATGTACATGGAAGAGGGTTATACAATTTTGAAATTTGTTTAGGTGGCAAAAATGCCCTGACAGAATAGAAGGGTTCTGGAACTTGGCACCTGACTTATTAAAAGTTGCTTCCAACGATGATGGTAATGTTGTTATTGGTGAAAATGAATCATCCCAGGAATTAATTAGTAGTTTTGTATATAATTAATGTTAAATCACTTGTATTATAATTACTTGTTCTTATGCGAGGCAGTGCATTATCTGGGTAACTGCTATTTTTTTTTTCCTTGTGCCTGGGACTCAGGAAAATTTGTTAAAGACAATAGGTTGAAATAAAGGCCATAGATAGAATAAAGGCAGAGATGAGCACTTTCAAATGACTCATTGAGCAATTTCTCATGAAGAATGTAACACTATCTGTGTGAACCTAACCAAGTTACAACCTTTCAGAGTGCCAGGCAACAGTGATATTCTCAGGCAAGGCTTATACGCTGTTGTAGGTTAAAGATGCACTGAGATCTACCTTGGTGGAGAGAATTTCTACATAGAAGTAGTATTGACATACTGATGCAGAACTGCATTTTAGATACCAGACCTATTTTTGACTATTTTGGTGCTTGTGTTACTACATTTCTGTGAGGATCCTATAAAGTTTTGTGCAGTTTTCAAATTTTTTCAAATTTCTTTCAAATTCTATTATGCATGACATCATCATTCTCTCCACCAGGGGAAAGCCAGTCTACTCTTCTAGACCCAAATCAAATGTAATCTCTTCCATGAAGTCATCTCTGATTTCCAATGTAACTGTGGCACCTATCTTGTGAAATGAATTTAGTTTTAATGTAAAGAAAGCCTTATCTTAATTCAGTTCTCAATTAAGAACTATATAAAAGTACAACTAACTGTATCGGGAGGAAGTTAATTCTCCTGTATAGAAATCG
Source organism: Petaurus breviceps papuanus (assembly GCF_028583685.1). Classification (NCBI taxonomy): domain Eukaryota; kingdom Metazoa; phylum Chordata; class Mammalia; order Diprotodontia; family Petauridae; genus Petaurus; species Petaurus breviceps. The sequence continues at coordinate 6,205,196 of NW_027185712.1, forward strand.
TCAAGCAAAACCTGAATGACCACTTTTCAGATGAATTGTAGAGAGAATTCCTTTTTTAGATATGGGTTCAACTTGGTGGCTGTTGATAATCTATGATTTTTTGGTACACTGGTACCAAAACTTTGAGAAAGTTTTTTTGTCTTTGGAGAAAACAGTTTCAGTAGAAAGTTGATGTTTGAAGACATTTAGCAAATGTCTGAATGGTGTATGTGGCAAATAAGGGGAGTCAGCGAGAATAGATTTCTCTCTTATAATGTCAATAATTTAGTTATTTGTGCTTATACATCATCTCTCCACATAGGTTGGAAACTCTTTAAAGGCTAAAACCATGTCTCATTCATTCTTGTATTCCCTTGTTTTACTCAATAGTGCAGTGCCTTGCACATTAGTGTGTTTAAAATTTCACCATTGAATGAATGAAATTAAAAGTCAGGGAGAGGTATTTGTGCACCACAGGATACAGGGCATTTGTGACCCTGTCAAGTCACTTAACCCTGTTTACCTTAGTTTCTTCATCTGCGAAACGTACTAGAGAAGGAAATGTCAAACCACTCTAGTAAATCTGCTAAGAAAACCCCAAATGGGGTCACAAAGTGTTGGACATGGCTGAAGTGACTAAAAAACAACAAATGAAATAAAAGTATAGAATGTGTAGAATGAGACATTTCCAGATATGTATCCGGTTTGATTTTTTTTTTTTTGCTTAATTGCATTCTTTTGTTACAAAGGAGGGATCTACTGGGGGAATAAGAAAATCACTGGGAAGTTAAAGTGATGTTGAAAAGAAAAGAATATCACTAAAACTTTCTTTTTTTAAGTTCTTGAGTACTAAGAGTTTAAGTGACTTGCTCTTGGTCACACAGCTAAGTTACGTCTCAGTAACAACTGGAGCCTGTGTTTTCCTGACTCTGAGGAACAAAAAATTATGAAGTGGAAGAAATCTCAGAGATCATCTAGTTTAGCATTTTCATTTTGGAGATGAGGAAACTGGGGGCTGGAGAGGTAGTGATGTCCCCAAGGTCAGAAAGCAAGTGACTTTCTAAGTAAGGATTTGAACCCAGGTTTTTTTTTACTCTAAATCCTGCATTCTTTCTAATGCAATCCACTCAGCTATCGAAGAAACTTTCTTAAAGTATAAGTTGGACTAAGATACCTCCCTGCTGAATAAATTTCAGCATTTCTCTATTATCTCCAATAACAAATATGAAATCTTTTTTTGATACTTAAAGCTCTTCATAATCTTTCCCCTTCTTGCACTTCTGTTCTTCTATGATCAACCACAATAGCTAACTTCCTGTCCCTCATTCCCAACACTCTATTTCCTATCTCCATGTCTTTATACTGTGTGTGCCTCATGCCTGGAAAGCTCTCCTTCCTCATATTTTTATAGCTTTATTTATGTCTTCACATCATACTTATATATATACCTCCCAGATTTCCCTACTTCTTTTAAGAAGTCATTGTCTTTCCTGTGGGAGAATTTTCCTAGTCCTTGCTCTTGCTCCTTTCCCCTGTGCCTCACCTCTTTGCAGTCATTGCAAAGTCACTGCAGAGATTTCAGTCAGTCTGGACTACATACATATATATTTATTTGGATATTATAACTTCCATTAGAGTGTGAGCTCCTTGAGAGCTGTGTAAGTTGACTTTCCATATGTACAGATCATGTAAATTGGAGGCACCCACGTGGAAAATGATAAAGACCTGATTCTGGAGAAAGATATCATGCATGATCCTATCATGCAGTGGGGGGGAAGGGTGTGGGGGGGAATTCTGCCATTGACTCAAGGCCCCTGCTGATTGTGTCTCTCCTAATTTAGGAATTCCCTAGGCTCCAATACATGTCAGATAGGGTCAAATCCCAGGGCCAACTAGACCTTTAAGGCCAGCAGGAGGACGAGGGTTGTGGAAACTACTTCTCATTTGGAAAATGAGGAAACTGGATTAGATGCCCCTTAAGGACTCTTCCAATTCTAAATCTATGCCTCAATGAACTTATCATTTATATAGTATTTTTCAAATATATAGAGACAGTATTCTCCTAATAATAAATGAAATCTCCCAACCCTCCCAAAACCATCATTTTTTTTTCTACAACTGAAAACATGGATGTCTGAGTTTCACATTATCAAGTGGAAAATGACTTATTTAGTTGAAAAACAAATCATCTTATAGTTATTGCCTTGAGTTCACAGAATCAAAGCAACCTTCAATTGTCTGTAGTGAATGGAGGAAAGGCATAACAACAATCATTTATATCTACCAATAAGCATTCAGAATACAATTTAATTTCATTCATTGCTTTTAACTCCTGAACCACTATACTTTTTAGTAGAGCTGCTAATGAGTTATAAAAGAACTAGAAAAAGAATGACTAGTTTGAATTGTAGAAGCTTAGTCAAGTGGTCTACGTAGGTTTCACTGTGTGGGCTATATAGAGTGCAGGATCCAAGGAAAATAGAACACAAGGTCATTGTCCATGATGAATCTAGTCCAATGCCTTACACATAGTGGGCACTCAATAACTAGCTGAGGAAGGAAGGAAGGAAGGAAGGAAGGAAGGAAGGAAGGAAGGAAGG
>NW_027185712.1:6207784-6243837 GCF_028583685.1 Petaurus breviceps papuanus
AGGAAGGAAGGAAGGAAGGAAGGAAGGAACTTACAGCCTAATTGGAAAGCCAGGCCAATATGAGGGAATACCTTGAATGAGAGAGGATTAAAAATGACCCCTATCTCCAACTTCCTCTATCCTGAATTTTCAACTCTCCAACAATCTCTTTTCCCTTTATGTTATCCTAAGCAGTAGGGACTGCCACCTTCATCACTGTCTCTTCAAGGTCTTTGTAGTAAACCCCCATTTTGTGAACATCCCCCATCTCTCCCCATTATAGGAGAGCTGCCTAGGAAACCTGCCCAAACACAACAAAGACTGCCTAGATAGCAAATCTGCCAAGTAAACTTGCCCAAACCTGCTACGTGAAGCCGATTCTCGAAATAGATTTGGGAACTTTCCAGTTGGGCAACAAACTGACTGCTGGGCAACATTCATTAGGCAATGAACTGATTGCTATCTTTTGGCTTCTGTATTTTCCCCACTTGTGTAGCAACTGACTAAGTTGTAGTTTCCCCCTGGTAACAGCTATGCTGTGATTTTTGTCTATATAAACCTTGAGATGTATATGCTTGGGGATGCCTGATTTGGGCACATGACCCCTGGCAGTCCCTGGGTTAATTATGCTCCACAATTAAAGCTCCAATCAAAATTGATTAATGGTCTCATCTCACAATTTCACATTTCAATTTGCCTCCATGGCCCAAGTAGGAGCAAATATCCTTTCCCTTTTAGTTTAGCTAAGACATGTCTGTGCTTTTTAAAGAGTTACTTTGGTCTTAAATCTGGAAAATTAGGAAGTTTAAATTTTATCTTGGACTGGCTACATGATAATGGGTATTGAGGATTTGTGAGAAAGATCTTTAAAAAGATCAATGTCAAATATGGAATGTTTTGGGGAGGAAAGTCCTCATTTATTATTACCATCATTCTTGAGGCACTAAGTTTTCACGTTCCTACCATAGCCTTAGGAGGCTTTAAATATACAGTTAATTTAATATACACTTGGCAAAGAACAGTCTTAAAATGTGTCTAATATCTAAGGAGAAAGTCAAAGAAAAAGTACTTCAAGTTTCCTATGAGTTATTTTTCTGTTATATATCCTTTATTTGGAGTTAAGGAGTTGCTCAGTTGAAAAAAAAATCCACTATATTAACATTCTTTGATTTTAAGCCAAGTGTAACAGCAACTGCACTAGAAGGTAAATTGTTTCCCACTTCCCTCCCCTCATCCTTCCAAACTCTGAGAGTAGATGAAAGGTAATAGGAAAGAGAATCACATTGGTGAACTGGAAAGTGAAGGTGAAATTTCATTGTTGAGTAGAGAGTACATATTTTTTTCATGTTATAATGACTCGATAATTATGTGTGACCTGCCTGTATTCCAATGATTGTCATCCTGTGGTTTTGGAATGGGATATAAAGATTTCATCGAAGAGCATGTAGTCCCTTGGGGGCCTGTCAATACATGGTTTCTTCAAGGTTGTGCTTCCTCTAATGCTCCTATAAAAGGCTATTGGCACTCACTTTGGTAATTCAGGCACAGCAGTGAAATCTGATTGCCAAAGGACTAGAACAGGACAGGGGGTGTTTTATGTAATGCTGATAACAAAAACAACTGACAGATAGATTAAGCTTTTCCAAGATTCACAGATGGTGACTTAAACTTATTTTCTGTTGAAATAGTCTTTCTCAATTAGGAGAAAGATGAGTGCCAGTCTTAGACAAAAGCGTGGAATAGGTTAAGGTTGTCCTTTGTTCCCTCATCCTCTCAGTTCTTTTCTTACCCCTTTCCAATGACACTACTTATCTCATTACTATGTTCTCTGAGGTCTCTGTTGTTTCCTTCAAGTACAGTAACCTAAGCAATCTTGAAAGTGCTAAATGAAATCTTTCAAGGTTAGAAAATGAAGAAATAGGTTTGTAGCTGAAATTCCTAAAACCAATGTATTTGTATATGGGGGTTGGCAGTGGGGAATGAAAGAGAAGCTAACCATAGATGCCCTTACAATTACAAAACCATGGAGTTAGGAGCAGGGAGGGGGTGGCATAAAGGCACAGAATTACAGGAAAATAGACTAAAGAACCAAACAGAAAGTAAGTAGACCTGAAAAGAGAAGAGGCTGGGGTAGGAGATTGGGGTCAGGGTCTCTGTAACAGAATCAAGTGGGAAAAATGGGAATCACAAGTTCTGAGATAGCTCAGTCTTCAGTTCAAGACTAGATGAATAATAGGGTAGTGAGCTGATAAAGAGTTCTAACAGATATACTTTCTAATAGCCAACATCTGTACACTTCAAGGTTTAGAGCATGCTACATTCAATGTCTCATTTGAGCTTCTCATGCCTTAAGGTATTGAGGCTTCACAACACTTTTGTCAAGTGGGTCCTAAAGGTATAATTATCTTCATTTTATACATGAAAAATAAGATTCAGAGAGGTTACATGACTTTCTCAGTGTCACAAAGCTAATAGGAAAGAGGCAGAAAATGTTTAACTTTCTATGTTCTATATCCACCCCTCCTTTCACCATCACCATGATGTCACATATACTTGACTAAAAGGGCCAGGGTCTCCCATTGCATTCTGGGCTATCTCCAGTCATCCTGATGAATATCTGGTCACTGGATCCAGATGGCTCTGGAGGAGAAGGTGAGGCTGGTGACCTTGCAAGGCCCTCCCTTACTCAAATCAAAGTCAACGGCAAGTCATGCCATCATTTCCCTGATGCCATGGTTCTCTTCGAAAATGAAGAACAAACACATCAACAACTACAACTAGGTATGTGTATGTGTCTTGTTATGGTTAGCCAGGCATTGGAAATCTCATTCTTGTGCATGTATATGTACATGTATGTGTTTTTCTGAAGTACCTTTATCTTAGGAATATTCACTACCCCTACAATAATAACCAAGGTCCCATATGATCAGACATTTTCTCCCAACCAAAAGTTTCCCTCAGGAAATGTTCTATGTTAGCAGGGAAAGAAATATAGTTGACATGAGGTGGGGGGAGGGAAGCTAGCAGTTTTTCCTACTGCCCAAGAATATTTTAGCATTTTTGCTCCCTGCAAAGTTCCTAGAGTCAGTGTATATAAGGGAACAGGGCACTATAATCCTACTGATACAGGATACTAAAGGATAAGGAATTTTTTTTAAAGAGTTCTAGTGGTACTTATTTTTTTCCAATTGAAATTTAAAATTTTAACTCTTTTTAAATTTTGAATTTCAAATTCTCTCTCACCCCTCATTGAGAAGGCAAGCAATGTGACACATCTTATACATGTGTAGTCATACAAAATATATTTCCATATAGTCATGTTGTGAAATAAAACACAGATTTCCCCCAAAAAATTATAAATATTTTAAAGTATGCTTAGATCTGCATTCAAATTCCATCATTTCTTCCTTGGGAGGTGGATAGTATTTTTCATTATAAGTCCTTTGGAATTGTCTTAGATCATGTATTTCTGAGTCATTCATAGCTAATCATTTTACAATATTGCTGTTACTGTGTACAATGTTCTCCTGGTTCTGCTCACTTCACTTTGCATCAGCTTGTATAAGTGTCTCTAAGTTTTTCTGAGATCATCCTGCTTATCAATTCTTATAGCACAATAGTGTCACAATCATATATCACAACTCATTCAGCCATTCCCCAACTGATGAATATCCCCACAATTTCTGATTCTTTGCCACTATAAAATGAGCTTTTACACAAATTTTTTGTACATATAGTTTCTTTTCTCCTTTTTTCTCTTTGGGACACAGACCTAGTAGACCCAGGTATTCCTGGGTCAAAAGGTATACATGGTTTTTTGGGCATAGTTCCAAATTGCTCTCCAGAATGGTTGGATCAGTTTACAACTCTAACAATAGTGTTTCAGTTTTCTCCTGTTCCCTTCAATATTTGTCATTTTTCTTTTCTGCCATATTAGTTAATGTGATAGGTGTGAAGTGGAACCTTAAATTGCATTTCTCTCAAAAGTGATTTAGATGGGGCAGCCAGGTAGCACGGTGAGTAAGAGCACCAGCCCCGTGTCGGGATAACCTGGGGATCGAATCCGGGCTCAGATACTTAGCACCACACCCAGAAATAACTGGCCCTGTAACCTTGAGCAAGTTACTTAACCACAATTGCTTTTTTTTTAAAGTGATTTAGAACACTTTTTCACATGACTATAGATTGTTTTTATTATTTTGTCTGAAAACTACCTGTTTATATCCTTTGACCACTTGTCAATTGGGGAATGACTTGTATTATTATAAATTTGACTTAGTTCTCTTATATTTGAGAAATGAGGTCTTTATCAGAGACACTTGCTATATTTTTTCCCCAGTTTTTGGCTTTCCTTCCAATCTTGACTGCACTGATTTCATTTTTGCAAAACCTTTTTTTAATTTAATGTAATCAAAATTGTCATTTTACATCCTATAATGCTCTTGATCTCTGGTTTGATCATATTTTTTTTCTTTTTCATAGATATGACAGGTAAACTATTCTACACTCCCATAATTTGCTTATGGTATCACCACTTGTGTCTAAATCATGAACCCATTTTGACCTTATCTTAGTATACAAAGTGAGGCATTGGTCTATGCCTAGTTTCTGAAACATGTTTTCTAGTTTTCCCAGCAGTTTTTGTCAAATAGTGAATTCTTGTCCCAAAATCTTGGATGCTGTGGTTTATAAAACATTACATTACTATTGTATTTTATTGAGTAATGTGTACCTAATATATTCCACTGATCCATTATTCTATTTTTTTTTTTAGCCAGTACCAGGCTGTTTTGATGATTACTGCTTTGCAATACAGTTGAGATCTGGTATGACTAAGCCATCATTCCTCACATTTTTTTTTTCATTGATTCCTTTGATATCTTTGACTTTTGTTCTTCCAGATGAATTTTCTTACTATTTTCTCCAGCTCTACAAAATATTTTTGGTAGTTTATTTGGCATGGCATTGAATAAGTAAATCAATTTAGCTAGAATGGTCATTTTATTATATTGGTTTGGCCTACCCATGAGCAATCAATATTTTTCCAATTGTTTAGATCTGACTTTATTAGTGTGAAAAGTGTTTTGTAATTATCTTCATACAGGTGGTGGGTTTGCCTTGGCAGATACACACCCAGATATTTTATATTGTCAGCAGCTGCTTAAATAGATTTTTTTCTTTCTAACTCTTGCTGCTTGAATCTATTGATAAAATATAGAAATACAGATTAGATTATATGGGTTCATTTTATATTCTGCAAACTTTGCTAAAAGTGTTATTCAGCAATTTTTTAGTTGATTCTTTATTTGATTTAGTTGATTCTCCAACTGTCATCTATCATCTGCAAAGAGTGATAGTTCTTCCTTGCTCCTTTTTGTGATTCCTTCAATTTATTTTGCTTTTATTGTTATAGCTAGTACTTCTAGCATGATATTGAATAATAATGGTGATGATGAGTATCTTTACTTCAACTCTGATATTACTGGGAAGTCTTTTAGCTTATCCCCAATACAGATAATACTTGCTGATTGTGTTAGTTAGATACTACTTATTATTTTAAGGAACGCTCCAGTTATTTCTATGCTTTCTAATGTTTTTAATAGAAATGAGTGTTGTAATTTGTCAAAAGCTTTTTCTGATCTATTGAAACAATCATATAATTTTTCTTGTATTTTTTTAATTGATAGAGTCAATTATGTTGATAGTTTTCCTAATGTTGACATACTCCTGCATTCCTGGTATAAACCACACCTTGGTGATATGTGATCTTTGTGATATATTGCTGTAATCTCCTTGTAATTTTTTTTTATTTAAAAATTCATTAGGAAAACTGATCTATAGTTTTCCTCCTCTGTTTTTGTTCTTCCCAGTTTAGATATTAGCATAGAATTTGTGTCATAAAAGAATGTGGATGGTCAGGACGGCTAGGTGGTGCAGTGAGTAAAGCACCAGCCCTGGAGTCAGGAGGACCCGAGTTCAGTTCTGGCCTCATACACTTAGCACACACAAAAAAACTAGCTGTGTAACCTTGGGCAAGTTACTTAACCCCAATTGCCCTCCAAAAGGCAAAAAAAAAAAGAATGTGGATGGGGAGGTTAGGTGGTGCAGTGAATAGAGCACCGGCCCTAGAGTCAGAAGGACCTGAGTTCAAATCTAGCCTCAGATACTTAACACTTACTAGTTGTGTGACTTTGGGCAAGTCACTTAATCCCAATTGCTCTGCTTTCCCCCCTCCAAAAAAAAAAAAAAGAATGTGCAAGAATTACTTTACTTTTGTACCTCCTTTTCCATTTGGCCAGTTCTACTTCTTAAGGAAGTTGTTCTTTTATTTAATTTTTGTACATATTTTTTCCATTTGGACATTTTTACTTTTTAAGTTGTTCTTCTCTTCAGTGGATTTGTGTGCTTCTTTTGCCATTTGACCTATTTTGTTTTTTAATGTTTTATTTTTTCAGTATTTTTGTACCTCCTTTATCGTATTGTTGACCCTTTTTTCATGATTTTCTTGCCTCACTCTCATTTCTTTTCCCAATTTTCCCTCTATCTCTCTTATTTAATTTTTGAAATCTTTTTTGAGTTCTTTCAGGACCTGAGACCAATTCACATTTTTCTTCAAGGCTTTGCATGTAGCAACTTATATCCCATTGTTTTCTTCTGCATTTGTTTTTTGATCTTCCCTGTCACCATAGTAATTTTCTATGGTCAGGGTCTTTATTTTCTTCATTCATTTGCTCATTTTTTCCAGCTTATTTATTGACTTTTAACTTTATATTAGAGTTGGACTCTGCTTCTGGAGTAGAGGGGAACTATGCCAAACTTGAGGGGTTTTTTGTCCCTCTGTTTTCAGAGCTAGCTCTGGGGTCTGCAGGCTCGCAGTTCTTCCAAGGTTGTATGATCTAAGGAAAGGTGTAACCACTGCTTTCCTAATGGTAATCTGGTCTGTGAGTGACCACAAGTACTCTTCTCTGTCCTAGAACCAAGACCAGGGTCCCCACTCCTGCTTCTGTTCCTCATCACCCTGAAACTGTGACCCAGAACCATGTATGGACAATGCAACAGAGTCCTGCTCCCAGTGCCAGCAAAGAGTCTCCTGAAATTTCCTTCTGACTAGTTATACAATCTCCTTACTATCTGTGCTCTGAGAGCTCCAGAAACTGCCACTGTTACCAATTCAGTCACCTTCAAGACCTGCTGCTGGCTTTCTGGGTATTACCTTCACTGGACTGTGCTCTACTCTCACACAGTCAGACAGATCTTTCCTGCTAACTTTCCAAGTTGTCTTGGGCTGGAAATTTTTTTCACTCCATTCTTTTGTTGGTTCTGTCACTCTGGAATTTGTTTTGAGGTATTATTTTAAAATTGTTTGGAGGTAAATTTGGAAGAATTCAGATGAATCCCCAACTTTACTTAAATATCTTTGGTCTACCCCCAGGTCCCAGTAGGACTTTTAACGTAGTAAGTGTGTAGTTGAAATGGTTCGGAATTCTTGTTGTACTATCCCTCTATTTATTTTTAGTGGGTTTTGCTGATCTGTAAGTTCTAATGCAAAGAACCTAGAAAGGCAAAAAGTGACTATATTCGCTCTTTTGAATTTTGAACTACTTGACCTCCAGAGTTCAACAGGAAAAATCAACTGATGCTGTTTCCAGGTTCAATATACTTGCTAAGATCTTTCTTAGAAGACTTCTTTAGTTAATATGTGCCCAATAGATGCACTGACCACATACTCATAAAAAAAAAATTATAGTATTAGATCTACCATGAGAATATATACTTAAATACTGATAAAAAAAAAAAAACTTAAGATGGGGGCCGGCTAGGTGGCACAGTGAATAGAGCACCGGCTCTGCAGTCAAGAGGACCTGAGTTCAAATCCGGCCTCAGACACTTAACATAAAAACTAGCCATATGACCTTGGGCAAGTCACTTAACCCCAATTGCTCTCCAAAAAGCAAAAAATAAAATTTAAGATGAAGGAACAAAGCTCAAATAGAGGCATTTCAATCACCATAAATCAGATGGGAAGAGTGATACAGTAAATATTATTGGAACTTTCATTTTGTTTATGAAATTAATTTAATTCAACCAATATTTATTAAAAACATACTATGTGAAAGGCATTATGTTAAAGGGATATGGAAATGCAAAGTTTAAAAAAAAATTAGTGCTTACCCTCAAGAATATTGAATCTAGGGTAGACACAAATAACATTGATATGCATTCAGTTATGCTATATGTTTGCAAATCATGCCACACCACAATCTCTGAAGAATGAAAATTGTTGGGGACCCAAAAGACAACAGAGAAACATGGGTATGAATAAATTGCAATGTATTGTCATCAATGGTGATCAGCATAAAATAATAACATAAACGCTTCCAAAAAACACCCAAATGAATATATGGTTTCATTGGTGTTTGTGAACCCTCCAAAATGCAGATCCTAATTCATCTGTATGAAAATCTCATGCAAGTCTTGTCAATGTCCTCCCAGAATTTCAGCACAAGGTTTCTACCCAATGTGCTGGAGTCTTCCTTATATACTCTTGACATCCAGAAAATTATAGGGAAACAAATGAATCATCAATCATCATCCCTCACTATCAATATATGACAAGCCAATTTTCTCTTTTTCTTTTTTTGAGCACCTATTTTTTCTGATATCTTTTATTTATTAAATATATCATCTAGGGAAAATGTGTAATCATCAAAGGAAGTACACTGGTTACATAATAAAAATGGCAGATGACCAAATGTGCATCAAAACATTCAAAATGTTAAAAGATCTTAAGGAAATTCTTCAATGTGTGAGGTGGACCCCCTAAAGCAGATTTATGGAAGAACATTGAGGATAGTTAATGAGAAAGTCAGGGATAGTTTATGATCTGCCAGAAATAACCATCTTGATTATACCTAAGAATTGCTAAAATATTTAACTTTTCACATATTTATTTCATATCTCCCACTTTTAACATTTTTTGAGTATTGAATACAAATTTAAGGGCAATGAAGAACTGTATGGTAAATGTAAGAAAGAATGCTTTTGGCACTTTACACTAAAGGAGTTACAAAGACAAAGTGAGGTAAAGGATGTCACTAAAGAAACAAATAAACAAGGATGTGATTGTCATAATGAAAATGAGGGATAACTTGTGGATCACAGGAATCACTGTACTCCAATGATATCTTCAAAATGCTACAACATAGTAAGCAAAGCCCCCAGCATGTGTCCACCCACATGATTTCTGTAATATTATGAAGAAATTTAAGGAGTATGCAGCAGCATGGGATGGGGAGGAGTGCAAGGCAATAAGAATTTATATGGTACCTACTTTGTATCAAGCAGTGGGCTAATGGGTTTGCAAATATTCCATCTAATTTTCACAACAACCCTACAAATGGGTTTTGAATACTATTTCAGACCCTTATTAGCTGTGTGACCCTGGACTTTACCTCTCTGGGTCTTAGTTTCTTCATCTGTAAAATGAGAGAATTGGAATAGATGGCCAACATGGTTCCTTTCAGCCCTAGATCTGAGTTTGATAGCTCTGTATCTGAGGAATATGGAGCAAAGTCAAAGAAAGCTGTATGGTCATAGGAACTGTATTTTTAGTAGACATGCTATTTGACCTCTAATTTCTCAGCATTCCTCTGGGATTCTCCTAGCACTCAGGGGTTACTTGAGCACAGTGGTGTGAAAAGATAGATAACAGGAGACAGAAAGTGAGGGAGGGAACAGAAGGAAGAATGAATATGAATAACACAGCAATAGAAGAAGCTAGTAACACTAGAGCCATCATTTAAGAAACAAAGGATGAGGAAACTGAAAATCACTGAATACAGGTAGAGTCCAGGGTAGTATTGGTTTTATTTAGGCCTGCAATTTTCCCATTGTGCTGCTGATGGCTAACAAATTCTTCACCTGACAACGAAAGACTTTTTGCTGCAATTCCATAAGCTGATAGATCAGCTTACAAGAATGAGAGTGCACCATCACAGGTGAGTGGTACCTTAATAAAGCAATGGAAACAGAGCCATGACGCAAACCAGATGGCTTCAGGTCTCAAAACTGAAGCTGTCAGATAACACATTAGTTCTGTCAGTTTATCGTGTGTTCCTTTCCCAAGGCTTGTCAGAAATCACCCGTTGACACCCTTCTGACTCCAAGGACTCACCCATAAACATCATAAATTTTGGCATCAATAGGCCTTTTCCTTTAGAAAGAAACCCAAAGCACATGAGCTTCATGCATTAAGATACATAATTATGTAGTAATATCAAAAATAATTCATTAAGACAAATCGACAAAGCTCAACTTTATTATTATAAAAATGATGAAATAATAATTCATATATGTATACACACATATACATATATAAAAACTTAAAGGTAGACAAGATCTTGGAATCCATCTAGTACTGTTTCCTCATTTTATAGATAAGAAAACTGAAACCCATCAAAAATCACATCAACCTTCTCCCCAATAGAATGAAAACCATTTGAGAAAAGAAACTTTTTTTTCTTTTTTTTCTCTCTTTTCCTTTCCTTTCCTCTCCTCTTCTCTTTCCCTCTCCTCTCCTCTCCTTTCCTTTCCTTCCCATTCCTTTCTTTTCATTCCTTCTTTTTTCCTCTATCACTTAGCATAGTGTCTGGCACACAATAGGTACCTGATAAATGTTTGTCCATTAATTACACTATTTACCTAATATCACACAGGGTGTCAGTGCCAGGGCTGGAAGTGGAACCAAGGTTCTCAATCCCTGGAGTGATAGTATTCTTCCACTGAGCCATCCTGCCATAATGCATCATTTTATGAAGATTTCCTTTACAACAGCCTCATGAGTTAGCTAGTGTCAACATCCTCTGTACCTGACATGAACAAAACCGAAATATGCCCAGGTTCATCGAGCTAGAAAAGAGCAGAGCCTAAGCTGGAACTCACGGTCTTTGAATACAGATTCAGTGTTCTTTTTATGATGCCACATTGTATGGTTGAAATACTACTAGACTAGGCATCAGGACTCCTGGGTTCTGAGTCCTGCTTCCCTGACTGTGTGATCTGGGACAAAACATTTAGTTCATCTAGGCCTCAGTTTCTGTATTGTCAGAAAGCTTAGAAAATAATACAAGATATCTCAAGGCATCTGGTTTGTGAGGTGGTTATAGCACAAGATTTGGAGTCTGGAAGGCCTAAGCTTGAATTCTGTCTCAAACACTTCCTAGCTATGTGACCCTGGTCAGGTGATATAACTTCCCTGTGTTTCAGTCTCCTCATTTATGAAATGGGGATAATATTTGGGCCTACTTCACAGGGTCTTGTGAGCATCAATTAAGATATTATTTGCAAAGCACTCTGAAAATGTTACATTACTTCATAAATCCTACAAACTACATTGAAAGGTAATTGGGAGGATGGATTAAGGCAGAGATGTTAAACATTCTGTGCTGGTACAGCTAGCAATAGTCCCAAGTGTCACCTGAATCATAGTAAGATGTATTTGGGAAATATTCAACAAAATAAAAAGTACAATAAACCATAGATAAAATTAAAATATGGTCTTCTACATCAAAAGCATCCACAGGAATCCTTAAATGTGGTTTAGTAGCTGTTTCTCTTGGAGTTTGACATCACTGGACTAATATGTGCTCAATAAAGTGCTTTGCCTTAATGAAGTATTATACAAATGATGATGATGAGAAAGTAAAGATGCAGTTAGATACTGTCAAATATAAAAAAGGTGAAAGTGTGATATAATTAAAGGAGGGGAAATCCCTAAGTTCAGAATCAGAAGACCAGTGTTTGAAACATAGATGGGCTGTCAAATACATATATGACCTTGGGTAAGTAACTTTATCTCTCTGAGACTCATTTTCCTCGACTAAAAAATGAGAATTATATAATTAAATAATTCCTCAGATTCTTTCTGCTTCTGGATTCTATGTTTCTATGAAAATTGTTGCTACTTGGGGATGGAATTTAATAAAAAGGGAGGGGGTAATTGTCATTCAACAAGATTGTATTTAGTACCTAGCATTATACTGAAACAATGTAATAATCCCTTAAATGGCATTATTATCGTAGGTGGGAAAGTATGAAAGAGATTTTTTTTTATTTTATTTATTGTCCCTGACCTCAGTGAGGCAAGACATGCCTCCTACCCTCTAGGTTCCTTTTGGGAGACAAAACATGCCTCCCAAAGTAATAGAATAATAAATCTCAAGGTGAAAGGAAATACTGAGGTCATTTAGTCCAAATATCTCATTTGACAAATGAGGAAACTGAGGCCCATGAAAGGTGATTTGCCCAAGGTTGAACAGATGGTAATAAACCTTAAAAGTAGATAACGAGCCCAAGTTCTCTGACTTCAAGGAGAGTACTATACAGCATCCTGCTGTCAATATCACAAATGGAGAACAATTACAAGTTGATCTGTGGGCATTACATAAGGAATTGTGTGATTCTACTTTAAGGAAGTTCATTGGTATGCTCAAGGGCATGTGAAGGTCAGCGTGCAGTTGTCTTCATAGATGATTATGTACTGATTGAGTCACACTCTCATTCCTTGTGTTAGAAGCTATGCCATTAGAAACTAGCTCCTGGGCATGAGTTGAGGAAAGGAAAAAAGACTTCAGGAGGACTGAATAGAGAGAACATTATTGTGAATGGAAGGAGATGAAGAATAGTAGCATGTATGAGAAGTGACACAAGTGAAGGTATATGTGATTCCTAAACCCGAGTGATTTGTGTCTGTCAAGAGAAGTCACTTAAGAAGAGTGATTTGATTTAGTGGAAGGACATAAACATTCTTTGAATTTGGAGCTCCCAGCAGGTCTATGAGAGATCAGAGCACTTAGGGAAGAGAAGAGGGAGAAGGGATTTGTTTAAGGTCCTAAGGATATGGCTACTCACTGATACCAACATATTGGGGAAGATAATGGGTTCAAATCATAGAATTATAGATTTAGAGCTGGAAGGGACCCTAATGGTCATTGACTATAAACCCCATCCATTTTAGAGATGAGAAAACTGAGTCCCAGAAAAGGTAAAATGAGTTAAGTCACACAACAAGCAAATGTCTGAGGACACAGGTGTCCTTGACTCCAAGCCACATTGTGCTATCTGCAGATTCCACTTAAATGAGTGATCAAATTCTGAACTCCCCATAAATCCTTAATTAGAAAAATGTAACAGACAGAAGTCTATAGGAAAATATAGCATACAAGCAGATACAGAGCTCTGGACCCAAGTCAGTGACAACAACACAAATGCAAGTATGTCCACGGCTACAAATGGAGCTAACTTAATATTTATGTTTATATAGGAAGGGAAGGTCATTATGGATCAGAGATCTAGAATTGGGATCAATCTTGGGGCTCCTACGACAACTCCCTCATTTTGTAGATGATGAAACAGAAGCCCAAGGAATTTAAAAGGCTTTTCCTAGACCAGACAGATAGTATCAGTGGTGGCTTTTGAACATATCTCATCTGAATTCAAATCCAGACCTATTTCTGCTATGTGATACTGTATTTTTTCTGGAAAGGCTCATGGAAGACATGGGCCTGAAGTAACACCTTGAAAAATGGATGGGCTTTGGCTTAGTGCAGAGGATGGGAAAAGCCCAATAAGAAAACTAGGTTGATTAAATTTGAGGTTATGCTAAGGAGAAATGGAGTATTTGTCTGATCTAGGGAAAGTTATCTAACTTCCTTGTGTTTCTGTTTCCTCATCCATAAAATGAAATAGTTGGAATGATGGGTCCTTAGCTTTATCTCAGTTCTACCTCAATGATCCATAATGACCAAATATTTGAATCAATGAGGTAGAGACACCTGATGGGAAGTCCCTGAATGGCAGGCTCAAGCATTTGTACTACCTGGGTTAGGTACCTTAGAATCACATAGATTTTTGAGGGACAGAATGAAGTAATAAAAAGAATAATTTTTAAAAGTTAGCCTTACTTCAGTATAGAGAATGAATTAGAGCAGGGAGAGTTTATGACAATAATACTACTCAAAGAACTCTCAGGGACAATTAAGTGGCACAATGAATAGAGCACCAGCTGTGGAGTCAGGAAGACCTGAGACACTTAACACTTACTAGCTACGTGGCCTTGGGCAAGTCACTTAACCCTAATTGCCCTGCCTTCACCCCTCAAAAAAAAAAGACAAAAAGCAAACAAATAAACAAGAACTATCACACTATTCTAGAGGAGATTTGAGACAATGAAGTAGGGTCAACATGGTAAGAAGGGAGGAGGGACATTTAAATATGAGGAATTAAAGAGAAATAAGAAAGTTATTGGTGACCTTAGAGATAGGTTTCAGAGGAGTGTCGGTAATGAAAAGGCAGAAACCAGACTGTCAAACAGTATTAAGGAAACAGAAGAAGTGGGTGAAAAGTACTTATTAGAGTTTTACTTGAGGTTGGCATTTTTTATATTTGTAGTACTATGTTTAGAGTGTTATTCATTTGCTAGGGGAAAAAAAAGTAGTGATCTCATTTTCAAGGTTACCATATTTCTAAATAGGTATGGGTTTATTCATCCAGCAAGGAAAGAATTGGCTCCCAGCACATCCAGGTACTGGCCCTAGTCTTCCCACTGTGGGGGAAGGGGGGGAGTTTCAGACCCCACATGCAAGTTGAGCACATTGAACCACTTTCCTACAGGCCTCCTTGGCTGTATTCTTCTGTCCTCTAAGTTCCATTCACCTGTGACAAATAGTTTTATGGACATTGACTGTAAAGCAATCCTCCCCTTTCAGGATATAAACATTATGACTTTCTCTTGTGAACAAGCTGAGGAAATTGTGGCTGAAAACATAAAAATGAAGGCCAAAGGCCAAAGGAATATATTTGGGGAGGTGTGATAGAAAGAATACTGCTCTGTCAGGAGGATGGTTTGCCATCTAATTGGGGTTCTGTCTGCAACTACCTCTAAAACGTTAGGCTTTTATCTTCTCTGGTCCTAATCTGTGAAATGCTAAAGAACACCTTCCTTGCTTAATGCACATCCCAGAAGTTTTGTAAGCATCAGATAAGATCATGCATGAATAAGCACTTAAAAACCTTCATGTACTATAAAGATTCAGGGTATTATTACTATAATTATCATTGTTATTGTGACTCATCTGAAGACAATGAGGTTAAAAAAGAGGCCTGTTTTATGAAGAACAGCTATTTTAAGGGATAGAACGCACCTGACCTATATGTTGACACAAGCTTCTTCTAGTCTCACACCCCCACTTTCCCCAAGAAAACCCAGTAAGTCACTCTCATCTTTATTCCTTCCCACTTGTACCTTTACAAATCAAAAATTTCCCTTGGTTTTAAGGTCAACTTAAAAAAAAAAAACTTTTCCAGTTTAGAAGTTCTTGTAAAGGTCAGAATGAACATTATGCTCATCTCCTGGGATCCACAAGGCTTCCACAGCCCCATCATCACTAATAAGCACTCTAGTGGTCACCTGCCACTTCTGCTGAAATGGCCCAGGTGAGATACTGAAATGAATTAGCTTACTATTTTGGAACATCATAGAACTCATAATAAAGGCACTATCTGAATCTTTTAGCTTTTGCCCATTGTGATTGGAAATCTTGAATTAAAGTAATACACCAGTGGTGGGGAAACTGCAACCTCAAGACCACATGTGGCCTTCTAGGTCCTTGGATAAAGCATAGTCCTGAACTATGCTTATTGCACAGAACCAATGCCTTTGATGTCTACTCCTGGTGGAGTTCTAGAATGCTTTATTAAAAGGAACAATTTGTTACCAAATAAGAGGAGTAATCACTAAATACCACTAAGACCTCCTTACAGTCTCCTCGCTATGCCACTGCTCTCTAACCAACATTCTCACCTCCTTCTTCCCAGAGCCATGGACTCCACACCTGAGCCCAGATAAATAAGCTTTTGCTTTATCTTTCGGGGGAAGAGGGGGCCATGTCCTCCACACTACCTCCTAGATACAGATCAATTTAAAAAGTATTTATTAAAGCACCTACTGGGTATCAGGCACTGTGATAGACACAGACATACAAGTACAAAGAATGAGGCAATCTCTATTCATAATGAGCTTACATTTTCATATCTCCTCATTATGATCTCAGATAGGTTTCCTCTACCCTTTCTCATACTCTTCTATAGGTAGTCTTCCCCCATTAGAATATAAGCTCCTTGATGGCAGAGATTGTCTTTCTTGCTTGTATTTGAATTCACAGCACATAGGACAATGTCCGACACACACAGTCATTGCTTAATAAATGTTCTATCTACTCATCTATACAGAGCATGTCTTGCCAGCCTAACATCTTTACTTTTGTTGTCATAGTGAGTATACTGGAAGATAAGGCAAATTCTTCAGTTTCTATTATACCCACTTCTGTTCTTTTCATTCTTTATCAATTTTCAAGTCTACAAATTTGTTCATTTTAATAATATTAATGTTATACTTCGAAATGCTTTTAAAGTAAAAAGAAACATTTTAATAAAACTTAAAAATATAATCACTACACCTATAGTATGTTCAGAATAGTTAGATTTCAGCTAAGCATTTGACAAAGGTTCCCCTGTTATCCTTAAGGAAAAGATGGATAAATGTAAGATAGGTGACAGTAGAGTTAAGTGGATTCCAAATAGGATGAATGACCAGATGGAAAGATGAGTCCTTATTGATTCAATACCAACTTACAGAGAGGATTCTAATAGAAGGTCTTAGGGATCTGTCTGTGGCCCTGTCGTATTAATATTTTTTATCAGCATTATGGATAAAGGTAGATGGAGGTATCATGTTTCTGAAATTTACACATAACATGAAGCTGGGAGAGCTAGATAACAGTGGATGCCATCATAGTCAGGATCCAAAGACAACATTTACAGACTAGAACATAGGTCCAAAAATCATGTAATAAAATCAATAGGCAGAAATCGAAAAGTTTTTCACTTGTATTCAAATAAACTTACTAAGTACAGGATGGAGGAGGCATAATTAACAGTTTAGGTGGAAAAGATCTTATGGTTTTAGTCAAATTTATGCTCAATGTGAGTCACCAGTATGACTTGGCAATCAAAAAGGAGTTGATGCTGTCATGGGTGTCTTACATTTCTTCCGCAAGTTATTTCGAACTCGTTGATTTTCCCATAGAAAATACATTACAAATTGTGGTTACATTTCCAGGCTAACCCACAAAGTCTATTTTGTCCACAGTGTACCTGAAGCATCACATTTATAGTACTATTTCAAATAAATCTAATCATTACATGGTTTCTGGGGGAAAATCTGTTCCACATTCAACCTTGGAAGGCAGGAACACAATTTCCCTGACTTGGGCCCTAGGAATAGCAGACAGGGAATAGAAAAGGTAATGTTAGGTTTCTGGCCCCTGCAGATTCCACAGTAGTGCTTAAAATACAAATTTTCAATTAGGGAATTAGTGGCTGCAATGTGCCAGGCCTGTGCAAGCTTCACTGTGTGACCCTGGGCAATTTGCTTAATCTAAGTCTCACCTTTTAGATTGACAAAACAATAATGGTACTTTAGGAGAACTGAAGGAGGTATTGCATGTAAAACCATCTATGACTCTAAAAATATATGTGTACACATATACAAATATGTAAGCTATTATCATTTTATAGAAACAGAATATTAGAGTTGGAAGAAACATTATAAATAATCTAGACAAATCTCTTCATTTAACAAACGAGGAAACAAAGGAGAAGAAAAGGGGAAGTAACTTTGTCCAAGGTCCATGGCAGAACAGGTAAAAAATCCATTCTTAATGTTCAGCCTTCTCACAAGCTCAGTGTTTTTGTTTGTTTGTTTGTTTTTTATTTGTTTTCATTATACTGTATTTCTTCTATTGCCATTCACTGAAAAGTATAGCTGACATAAAGACAGTCCTGTGACATATATCTACTTAGGAATGGCCAAATGTGGCACATGTGACCCTAGCTCTGAGGAGTCTGATTTACCCATATTTTCCTCCTCCAAAGTAGTTCACTCTGCCATGATGTCACACAGGACAACAGAAAGTGGAGGCTGTGTGAGGGTGTGCTGACGCCAGCTCTCAAGAGCTGATTATTAAATTTTCAGTCTGAGCATTTATACCTCAGGAATCAGCAAATGCTACAAATTGAGGTTTGGTTTATGTTTTTTTTGTCTGTCTAGAATTAAGAAAGTGATCAAAAAATGTTAATAATGCAGATTAACTTAAAAGTGTTATACACATATATATGTATGTATAGTGCATGGGTGTGTGTGTGTGTGTATGTAATTTCACTACCCCTTCCCCTGAAAGCTAGTTGCAAAACATTCACCAGAACATGGCTGGTGAAGTTCAGAAATGACTTGATATAACAGAGCAAACTGTCATTGATTTAAGGGGCCTTTTGATATGGGAAATTATAAACAAAGACATAGGCTATTTGAGATCAGACGTTATTTGTGAGTCATGAAGAGGTTACAGAGGCTATTTTACCACCAGTGCCAATTTAGGATGATGTGCTTTCTAAGTAAAAAGAGGGACCAGGACAAAAGCTCCAAAACTTCCTTATAAAAATAAGAAGTAATTAATTCCACCCCATTTTTTTAAATGGGGCGGGGGGAGAAAAGGACTATGTGTGTCTTCATCTGTCTTTTTTCATTTATTCTATCTATAAAAACCAGTTGTTCCATATGCCATTCGGTCCCGGGGCCACTAGCATACGCTAAAAGAATACATAATTAAAAACACTATTAAATCACAGAATCCTTTAGCTGGAAGGTACATGGAGAGATTATTAGCTCCATCTAGCCCCTAGTCTTCCAGCAGGTGAATGATGAAGGGACTATTGGTTGGGAGAAGATGATCTGTATGAGGACAAAAGTGAGTCTCCTTTAAGGTAAAAGAGTAAAGTTTAAGAGGGGAATTTTAGGGGCAACACAGCCCTTTAAAAATGGAATCCCAGAATCTTTAAGCTAGAAGGTAATTTAAACATCATATAGCCCAAGCTTTGACCTGAAGCATGGATCTATTCCACAGCATCCCAAATATCTGATCTTTAAAATGTTAAGGAATTCTTTTAAGGTGTCTAATCAACTGAGTGAAGCAGATCTCCCAATTGATTCCATCCAACTGGATCCCTCTGCATCTCTCACTAGCTACACAAATAGCTATTGCTCTTCAAGTTAAATCAGTAGGTTTGACTAGTTTTGAGTTCACCAGTTCAAATTGGTAAGTGGAAGAATGAGGACAATGAATGGACCATAGTGTCTCCAAACTCACAAAGCCCTCCACAGCCTCTGCTCTCTTAATTTTCCTTATTATTGACCCATGGCTTCATGGAGACTTTAATTTGACCCAAGCAAGTCATTCTGAAATTCTCTCTGCCTTGTCATTTGAATTACTCTCTCTTCCCCTCAAAACATTTGTTGATTGCTGGCTATTTTGACTGATGTGTAAGACAACACTTTTATTTCATTTCTGCCTCTGTTCCTACAGCTCCCACTCCCTATTTTTACACACACACACATCCTTTCATGGACCACAATCAAGTTCTCCATCAGTCAAATTCCATTTCTAGAAGAGTCAGGTGGGAAAAGATACTCTGGGGTCCAAAGGTGTACCTAGAATAGAGGTCAGCTGTACCTTAGTATAGCATAATGGTAGACCCAGAGTCTATAAGTGCCTTGTTGGCCTTCTTTAGACAAGCAAAACTTGTCTCTTTTACATAGACTCTCTCATATCTCTCTTTTACATATACGTAATGTCAGGTACCACTTCCTTCCCCCTCGTCTTCATTTACTCAGAGTAGAGACCACAATTTCTTTCAAATATCCTCATTTGTCATGATCTGTTGTCCTTTCACCATGGTGGTTGTTCTCTTCTGGATGATCCCAACTTGTTGGAATGATGATGGGATATAAGATCTTCCTGACCATTAATAAGCCTCATGGTGCCGTCCATTAAGGGAACCTTGCGTAGGGGAGGCTTGCTTATAGGAAGCCTTGTGAAAGTCATGAGGGTTGGGATGCCTTCTGGTTCTGAGAAATGTATATATACTCGGGGGCTCACTTATGAGAAGGATCTTGTGATTCCCTGGTCAAGATTCTGAGTGGCCATATGTTCAGACCAAAAACAATAGGCAGGAGCAAAATTGATTATGCTTCAGCTGAGTGTAAGGGCAAGAATCCCAGCTTCCCCAGGGTGGCTGCCAACACAGGTTCTTAGATCTGCTTTTCTAAAGGAAAGCAACCCAAAATGGGTTAACAAGCTTACTTTAATCAACCAAACATATATCGTTTACCTAGTTCAGGGTAAAAAGGTCAGCACCCTGAACTTCAGAGTATACAGAGGTTACAAGCATAAGTTACAAGAACATTTAAGCAGACAGGCTTCCAAACTTTCCAACCATTACATACATCCATACCTAATCCCATTTACCAGAGAGGGAAGTATCAACATCTGGGTTTTCAAAGCCTGGGGGCTGTCAACAGCTGCATGGAATCTCATCTGCTCAAATCACACAACACTTCTCAAAGTGAGCCCCAAAAGCAAAGCCTCCCATCAGGGCTTATATAGCCTTCTCCTGAGAAACAAGTATCTCCTGAGAAACAAGCCTCCCACCACAGGCTCCAGGTACACTTAAGCCTAGGGGCAGGGAAGATCTTAAAAATTTACATTCCTATAACACAGAGGTAAAAAAAAAAAAAGGCAGGGCTATCTATAATGATCTTAGATAGAGCAAAAGCAAAAATGGACCTAATTAAAAAAAAGATAATCAGGGAAACTACGTTTTGCTAACAGGTACAATGAAGTAATATCAATACTAAACATATATGCATCAAATGTCATAACATCTAAATTCTTAAAGGGAAATTTAAATGAGTTATAGGAGGAAACATAGAGTAAAACTTTACTAGTGGGGGAATTTAACTTTCCTTTCTCAGAACTAAATAAATTCAACTATAAAATAAATAAGAAATAAATTAAGGAGATGAGTAGAATGTTAGAAAATGTAGATATGATAGATCTCTACAGAAAGTAGAATAGGAAGAGAAAGGAGTATACCTTTTGAAAAGCTGTACTTGGCACCTTCACACAAGTTGATCATGTGTTAAGGCATAAAACCTCACAACCAAATGTAGAAAAGCAAAAACAATAATTGTACCTTTCTCAGACCAAAATGTAAAAAAAAATGCATTTAATAAATTATCATGGAATAATAGATTAAAATTTAATTGGAAACCAAATAATCTAATCCTAAAGAATGAATCATAGAAAATACCCAATTAAATACCAAAATGGAAATCTTGAAAATCAAAGGAGAAGGGACTGCTAGGTGGTGCAGCAAGTAGAATGCTGGAGAGGGCCGGCCCCAGAGTCAGGAAGACCTGGTTTCAGTTCCGGCCTCAGGTACTTAACACACACACACACACACACACACACACACACACACACACACATACAACCTAGCCATGTGACCTTGGGCAAGTTACTTAACCCCAACTGCCCTCCAAAAAAGCAAATCAAAGGGGTAATTAATAGCATTTAAAGTAAGAAAAACATTGAACTAATAAATAAAACTAGAAGCTAGTTTTATGGGGGAGGGTGAGGAGATAAAATAAACCACTGGCTTATCTGAGTTTTTAAAAGAAGAAAACTAAATTACTAGAATCAAAAATAAAAAGGGTGAATTTACCAACATGAATGAAAATAAAATTAAAGCAAATTAATGAAAATAAATTGACAATCATCAGCAATTATTTTTGCTCTGTTATGTGGCAGTAAAACTGACAGTCTAAGTGAAAATATAAAAAAATATAAACTGTCCAGATTAACAGGAAAGTAAATAAAAATACCTAAATAACCCTAGTTTAGAAAAGGAAATGGAATAAGCCAGATAATGTCATGCCATTTTTTACTTCCAGTAATCTTTCACACACTTTTGGTGTTCTTTAGGTGCCCCTCCCCCAAAAAATAGTGATATAGAAACACCCAGTGTTGTAGAATATGCTTCTATACTGTAATATATGTTAAAGGAATATCCTTAGGGACTGATCTGGGAAAGAAGGAACTTTTTTTAGAATATGGGTCTGGGGAGTTGCTATTCTGTGGAATGCCTTATCAAAGGTATTTGTCCATGGGTCCACAAATAAATAAATAGACTTTGCAACCTTAGTCTGGTTATTATCAATATGGTCTAAAGGTATATCTGGTGGCAGTATTCAAAATAATAGTGTGGGTTCAGAGAAAAAGCAGAAAAGTGTGAGTGTCTCTCTAGTATTTTGGTCAGCTATAGCTTGTGTTACCTTAGTATAGCATTTGGCTCATTTATATATGTCACATATACGACTTACCCCAAGTCTTCATCCTCTGCAAGGCTTGGGGTAAGTCAGTCAAAAATGTTTCTTTTTATTCATGGGGGAAAAAATACCATGGTAGAGGGCTCAATCTACAATCAATTAATGAACAACATTTATTGAATACTCACTATGTATTAGATGCTGTGTTAGGTGCTAGATATTTGAGTGCATTTTTTTTCCTTTCAACTCTATTGAAGGAATTGTATGTCAAGGACAAATTTTGTTGTTCAGTCATTTTTCAATCCTGTCTGACTTTTCATGACCCCACTTGGGGTTTTCATGGCAAAGATACTGGAATGGTTTGCCATTTCCTTCTCCAGCTCATTTTATACATAAAAAACTAAGGCAAACAACGTTAGGTGACTTGGCCAAAGTAGCACAGCTAGTAAGAGTCTGATGTCAGATTTGAAATCAGGAAAATGAGTCTTTCTGACTCCAGATCCAGCACTCTACCCACTGTGGGCAAAAGGTAAAGGGGGGTAATTACCCAACCTGTTTTTTGTCTATCCTACTATTGATCCTCCAACCATTTTGAAACTTTGGCTACTATAAAAGTCATGTGTTCTAAAACAAGTCACATAACTTCTTGAGTCCTTTGTAAATGGGGTTAGAGTGGAAAGAACATAAGTTTGGAGTCAAAAGACATGAGTCAAGTCCTGACTCTGACACTAGTTGCAAGCATTTAAGTCATTCCACCTGTCCAAATCTCTGTTTCCTCATCTGGAGAAATGGATATTATAATACTTGCATAACCTACCTCATGGGGTTGATGTGAGGAAAGCACTTTTTTTCTCATTAAGGTGCTATACAAATGTGAATTGATCACAGCAACAACTTTAATAATATAATGCCAGGGAAGATATTGAGCTATGATGTATGTGGAACCTTAATGCAACAGGGACTTTCATGGCTCTGCTTATTGTGCTTTATGAGAGAAATGTATGTAGCCTGTCTTAGGTTTAACACAGAAACATTCCAATGGACAGAAATAAGAATAAAAATGACCACTTAAAATGGGCTGGACACAGTAATTACCCAGGATATCTTTTTCAAAATGAACCGATTTTAACCTGAACTATTGTCTATGTTATACATAATTTGAGAGCAAGTTTTCATATTGCATCATCTTCACTTGGATAAGTGGCATAACTGTACATCTGTAGAAACTTCCCTCCTTAAGCATTTTGTGTGCTTAAGCATTTTAATATACATGATGATCTCATAATGTCTGCACAGCAAGTGAGGAAGTAAGAGAAGTATAACTTTAATTTCTACTTTTCAGTCTGGAAAGTGGAGTCTTGGAAGAGTGAGATGACTTTGCCAAGAGCACACAGCTATTACATATCAGAACCAGAACTAGAACCAATGAGTATAACTCCTTCAGAATGTTCTTCTCATTGCCCATAAGTATGTATGAGGGTTGACCTATCTAGGACTGACCTAGATCCCAGCTGACAGAACATAACTCCATCTTTAACCATATATTGCTACCTATATACCAAGAAGTTCCTAAATATGAAATTATGCAAGGAATGCATGATCAAAATCACTTTAGCAATCTCATCTAATCCAGATAAGAAAAGTTAGTTAACTTTCCCTATCATAATTTCCTTGTGAAAATATGTGGAGTCACAGTCTAGGTTACTTGCTAATTGACTGCCCCAAAGGTCCTCCTCTTGCCTGGCCCCTGTAAATCTACGCAGAAACAATGGTCAGCTAATCAGGCAGAGACCTAGAATTCTGTGCTTTCAACTGAGGTATGCATCTTATTATATATCCAAAGCCACTTCCCTGGCTTGCTATTGTGACTCATGGGCTAGGACAGCATATAAGGCTATAACCAGGTAGCATAAAAAAAGTGTGCAAAAGGAGATAAAGAAGGAAGATATCAATTTTCTCTAATCATCAGAGATGGCTTTGTTACAGAATGGTGAGGTCTGAAAAGTGACTACCATTTGGATAAGTGGAATTGGGTGGCAGAGGAGCAGTGGGTGGGGCAACAGAGTTCTGGTCCTGGAGTCAGATGGACTCATTTTTCTGCCTTCAAATCTGACCTCAGACTTACTAGCTGTGTGACCCTGGGCAAGTCACTTAACCTACTGACCTCAGTTTCTTTACCTGTAAAATGAATTGTAGACAGAAATGGAAAACTACTCCAGTATCTTTGCAAAAAAAAAAAAAAAACCAAACTCAAAACAAACAGAAAAAAAAAAACAAATGGGGTCACAAAAAGTCAAACATGACTGAAACAATTGAACAGAAAAAGGACCAGCACAATCTCAAGCAGAAACTACATGAACAAGAGTACAGATTTAGGGATAGACATGCCATGAAATTATGAAAGAAGAAACTGGAACAGAGAGATTTGGAAAGTAAGGGAAAATACATTTTTTTACAGTTATAATTCAGCAAGATTCAGTAGGACTGTAAGAGGAAGGCAGAGATAAGTTATTATCTCATTTTTAAGATGATTTGCTATGAAATAATCTTTTATTGTATCATGAAGTTTTCAAGGAGTACATTTCTTCCTATAGGAAGTTGTGTATTCTCCTTCTTTATATACCAGAAGGTTATAGCATTCATGCAGATGAGGAAAGGTCTTCCCTATTTTGCAAGATGGTGACTCATTTGGACTGAATGAGACAACTGTTCAAAAGTATCTCAACAAGAGGAAGTCAGGAAGGGAAACCAAAATTACTGCTTATGGAAAGCTGAGGATTGGAGAACGGGATCATAATGCTTAGGAATTCATGGGATCTAGCAATAATATAATCGGGAAACATTAGACAAAAGCAAGCACAATGTGGAAGAAAGAAAACCCAACTAGGAGACAAGAAAATTGTGTTCATACTCCAGTTTGGTCACGGGTTAGCTATATGACATTGGGCAAGTCACTTCCACTCAGTGGGTCCCAACTCCCTCACTATGAAAGATTATAAGATTGGAGTAGTCATTCTCCACTCAGACATTCATGAGGAAACCTATTCCTCCTATCAGAGAAGAAACCAAAATGATGAAGTCTGAGACAGGCTTGACCACTAGAAGCAGTGCTTGCCCATATAGGCAGCATCCCTTTTGGTGCAGTGATAGGATATATGATAAACAAACATCACCCTGCAGTCCTTGCCCTGGTGAGGAGTAGATACCATTGTAGAGCCTCTCTATTCCACTCAACAGTGATCTCAATACTTATCTATACATAATGTGCATGATGAATGAACCAGTTCCCCATGCTTCAGTCCACACGATGTTGCAATGGCAATTCCAAGCAAAAACCATTAATATTCATGTTGTTCTTCATTTAGAAAACATTTGGGTGCATTATTCTGTGTGTATGTATGCATGTGGATTCCCAGTGACATCGCTGAATCAACCCCATCACAAGCTAAATGAAATAAATAGCCAGAGGTCCTCTTAGAGCCTTTAGGCTCCAGCATTTTAATCACCCTTTCAATTTGTTCCTCCTAAAATGCTTTCATCCATAATGATGATGAGGATGTTGTTCCAGTGACTTGGTACAGCTGTTGCTCTGGCTTAGGATGGAGGGAGACATACTCTGGTGATATGTTTAATTTTCCAGAACATTTGCACACCAACAGGCTGTGATTTATTTTAAAGAATATAAGCACTATTTTAAAAAAAAAACCTTAAAAATATAATCTCTAGTGAGACGTAGTTTAGTGCACTGGGAAGAACCTGGAGTACATTCTAGCTAGACGGTTCAGTGGATAAGGTGCTGGACCTAGAGTCAGGAAGACTTCAGTTTAAATGTGGTCTCAGATACTGATCCTGGCATGTTGCTTAACTTTTGTATGTCTGTTTACACAGTTTTTAAACATGGATAATAAAAAAGCATCTATCTCCCAAGGTCATTGTAAGAAATAAATGAGATAGCATTTGTAAAATGGTCTTGGTTCTTCAGTAGCTAGTTGTCATAATGGAAAGAACAATTAATTTTTCTGGGCTTTATTTTCTTCGTATATAAACTGAGAGGGGTTGGACTAGATGATCTCTATGGTCCATTGGTATGTAATTGGTACATATTAGTGTATGTTGTTTTACCTTACAGAATATAAACTCCTCGAGGGCAAGAGCTGCTTATTTTGTTTTTTTCATTTTTTTTTTTTGTTTGTTGTCGCTTTATCTTCAGTCCCTGGCTCACAAGAAGAATTTCGGAAATGCTTATTCATTGACTGATTAATTTCTTTTTAACTCAAAAATTTGATGAATTTCTAAATTATCAAGTGGCAGCATGTACTAGTTGGAAGGAGCAATAACCTTGGGCTCAAATCCTCCCTCTTGTATTAACTAGCTATGCAGCCAGGGACAAATCATTTAAGCTCTCCCTGAGCCTCTGGCAGTTCTCAAAGTCTAACATTATGGCCAGATTGAGATTTATCATTGGTAGAAGTTCCCACAGCTATAACTTGGCATTGGCATATAAATCCCCCCAAAATATGCTAAATCTAATCTAAGGAAAACATGTTAGATCAGTGTCCACAAAGCTTCTCGAGAGCATTAACATGATGGCCAGGTTGGTGGAAGTTCTAATCAGGAACATTATTACTTAGAAGTCCAACTTCATTGACAAAAGTGCTCAGGGGTAATCAACAAAACTTGGTAATATGGTAGCAAACTTAGCCTTGATCAACAAGCAGGGAATGTAATTCTGTAGTCTGAGGTGTTCCTGGGAAAGGTCTTTCCCCCAAAACAGATTATAAATTATAAATCAGTACCTAGCACAGTGCACTGCACAGCTTAGTTAGGTACTTAATAAATGTGAACTGACTTGGAACACAGAACTGAAAGAGACCTCAGAGGTAATCTAGCCTAATTCCCTGATTTAATAGAGCAAGAAACCAAGGGCCAGAAATCAGAAGTGATTAGCCCAGGTTCATACAATTGAACTACCATGGTGCTTGAAATTCCCATGTCTGGTGAGAAGGGAGAGGGATGGCAAAGGGAGTAGACATGACAATTCCTAACTCATTAAGCTATCGTGCATTAGCACTTTAGAGTATGTGTTTGACTATCAGTCTACTCACAGAAAGAACAGCAGTTGACCATTGAGTTTTGAGAGAGGAGGAAAAGGCAGTGGATTAGAGAGAAGGAATAGGAATATGGGCAGGTCAGGCCTGGATGGGTACCCTAGAATGAGGGGTCCTGATGATCTGCAGGGTACCTGGAGGGAATTAGATGCCACTGTGTATGCATGAAGAAAATTTGGGAGTAGGAAAAGGAGGCCAGAAGATGGAAGATAGAGGGACACTGGAGACAATTTTCACCTACTTCATAATTTTGTTGAGATCAGGCCTAAATGAGGTGGAAAGAAAACTGGATATGTCAGAAGACCAAGATGTGAACTCTGGCTCTGATCTTTTTAGCGGTATGGCACTTGAAAAGCCACTTAAATTCTTTGAGCCTGTTTCCCTCATCTATAAAATTAAGACGATAAACTTGTAACGACAACCTTAGAGGGATGTGATGAGAAAAGGGCTATGTAAAACCTAAAGCAATAAATAAATATGATTTATTGCCATGAACTATCATTTAACAAAAATCACTTGTCTGTTCTCCGGGGTTTCCTCGAAACAGTGATTCTATCTAACTAACAGTTGGTATTCTCAAATACATTAAAGGAATAATATGGCTAGTAGCTAAAAGTAATTCTAGAATTATGGGTTAATTGCAAACTGTCTTTGCCCTTTGTAATCCCCAGGTAACATCTAGGGCCAGGCATACTTATACTTCAGCTTTTATCAGTCACCCATCCTGGATTTGGTGGTATCATGGGCTCATTGACAACTGTCCATCTCACAGTAAGGAGAAAATCTGAGTTCTGCTTGAGCAAAGGAAGAGCAAATTCATCCTCTCCATTGGCCTCAAAGAAACAAAATTTAATGATCTCGGCTAGAGCCTAATGAGCTGGCGTCCACATCAGAAAACCATTCCATGTTTGACGTGTTTGACAGTGTGTTCGAGGGGAAAGGAAAAGAAAAAAAAAATTTGGAGGATTAATTGAGCATTGCAGCTGAGCAGGCTCTGGAAGCCTTGTCCTCTAGTGAAAGGTTGACACGCTCTGGTGAAGCTAGAGAAAGAATCTACCATGAGGATGTCACTCCTCTACAAGGAAAATAGAACTTAAAACATAACAGAAGTCGGAAATAAACTGGGAATGTTCAGTGTTAGCCAGAGAAGCTGTTGCCAATTAAAACCTTCCAGCTGTGGCCAACTGTCTAGCTTCAGTATAAGGTGTACAATTTATCAAAAGGTTCTAACTGTTTAATGAATCACTTTGGAGAACTGGAGCACCCAGGGCTGAGTGAGACCACCAGTTCAGGGCAGGTCTGCCAAATCCCCATAGCACAAGATCAAAAGACAGGGCTTCCTAAAATAGGGCCTGACTCCCAGGGCTAAAAAAATCATCACCAAAATACATCTCCACTCGCTGGGAACAGGTGGCAACACTGAGTGGCATCAGAAGACATAAGGGGTTTTTGTAAGGTGAGAAGTATGTCAGCTTCAAATAGCAAGAGTAGAAAACCCTCTTTTAATACACTCTGAAACACAGATGTGAGTTCTGTGGATTAGTGAAGAATAACAGAAAAACTAGAGAGAGAGAGAATGTTCTGATGGGAAAGTTGTAGGCAAAGACAGCAGGATAGTCATTAGTCTGAGCTTTTCTGGCCTTATGTTTATATAGAATAGAAAGCAGCCAAAAATACAATTTACAAGGTTGTAGAAAATCAAAATATCATATTTATACAGAATAGAAACACCTTCTTCACAGCAATCCTCGGAAGCAAGTAATAAATGTATCCTAACCCATGCTTTACTGATGAGGAAAGTAAAGTGTTAAGAGATTATATAACATAGCTAAATAAGCATTTAGGGAGTGCCCACTGTGAAATAGGCGCTACACTAAGTACTTTACAAATATTTCATTTGATCCTTGTGACAACTTTATGAGGTAGATGCTATTATTATTCCCCTTTTAGATTGAGGAAACTGAGACAAAGAGAGGTTAAATGATTTGCCCAGGGCCATGTAGCTGATTTCTGAGGCCAAATTTGAACTAAGATTTTGCTTAGGTCATCCACCATGCAATTTAATTATCTCCAGAAAGTATCAGGGATGGGATTCAAACCCAGATCTTTTTACTACAGGTCTAAAACTCTGTCCAGTATATTGTCTATAACCAAACTATCTCTTACCCCAGTCTATCATGGTTCCCGAAATTCTCACATTAGAAACTAATTATGTGCTAAAATATTGAAGGTCGCAATTAAAATGTAAAAGTCCCCTATATGCATAACTCATTAAGCCATTAAAAGCTGTTAGCATCTTAGTGTAAGAAAATTAGTTTATTAGAAATAATTACTACGTTATTGGTATAAAATTTTGGATTCAACTCATTATCTATCTGCAGAGTATGTTTCTCTCTCTCTCCATATTTCCATACATTTATATGTATATATATATACATACATACAAATATGTTTGTATTATATTTACATATATGTGCACATGCTAGTTTTTAATAGCTTAAAGTTCACTAAGACTTTTGGAATACACTGCCTATATAGAGACAAAAAAATACATTTTGGACTAACACTAGCGTATGTGAGAGTTAAATGTTCTAGAATGCTGGATAGAGTGCCAGACCTGGAGTCAGGAAAACTCATCTTCCTAAGTTCAAATACAACCTCAGACACTTACTAGCTGTGTGACCCTGGGCAAGTCACTTAACCCTGTTAACTTCAGTTTCATCGTCTGTAAAATAAGTTGGAGAAGGAAATGGAAAACTACTTTCTTTGCCAAGAAAGCCCCAAATGGGGTCATGAAAAATGGGATATGACTGAACAACAAGAAGAGGTCTGGTAGCAGGCTGTGTGACTGGGCAAGTCTTGGCATCTCAGTTTCTCCATATGTAAAAAATGGTGATAATAGTCATTATATAGACTGCATCAGAGGACTATCACAAGATAAGTGTGTTTCTGTTCTTTAGTTGTTTGTTGCTTTGTTAAGTCTTAAAACTTCTCATCTGTGAACAATGTGATTGAACTACATGAGAGGTATCAAATTCATGAGCCACTCAGGTGGTTGCTCAACCAGATTAAAATATAATTGGGAAATGCTTAACAAAATAAAAAAAAACACAATGAAACAATATTCACAGATGAGAATCCATTTCAATTTAAATTTGACAACACTGGACTGTATAATTGCTAAGGTGCTTTCTATTGCTAGATTCTATGGCTCTAGATAATTTATATTGTGAGTTCCTAGAACACAACTTGGGATCCCTTAAATTATTTTCTTTTTTAAATTTTGATAACTGTATTTCAATATTCTTTGTTTTCTTTGTAATCCTATTTATTTTATGTACTTAAAAAAAAGGATTTTTTTTAAATTTCATGAAGACTTTATTGCAGTGGGAAAAAGAGCAGCCCCTCAGTTAAAGCCACTTCTCCTCCTCCACTTCAACTCCTCAACCTAGAGACAGGAAAACGATCCCATCCCCAGGCAGTTGGGAGGCCAGGAATGGCCAGAGCCATACTAGGGTGCAGTGGGAGCCGAGGGCAGCCTGCACATTCCACCAGGGCCCAGGTCATAGAGGGGCTGGTCATGGCCCCACAGCAGCAGCATCCCTTGGAAAAGCAGCCCAGTCCACAGAGAAGGCTCTACCAGACTAGCAAAGGGGATCCATGACACAATAAAAGATTAATAATCCCTTGGCCTAGAAGAAAGGGACTGTGTTATTTTTATCTCTTTTGTTACTGGTGACTATCATAGTGTCTGGCACATAATAGGTGCTTAATAAATGTTTAATTGATTTTTTAGCCTTCTACTCCTAGAAGAGCACTGGAGTTAGAGGATATGTTATGAATAAGTTTTGATGGAGAGAGGTGAGAGGAAAAGGCAAAGTCCAGAACTCGGGCATTCAAAAGAGAATACAGACCAGGGGGGACCACTGAGTGTGGGGGCTCCAGACAATGGACACTAATAATGTAAATAGCAATTATAGTAGTAGAAGTTCATATTGTTAAAAAATACTCTACAATTTAAAAGTGGTTTCATACTTAATTTCCTATGGTTCTCATAACAACATGTTTAAGGCACATTAAAAATAACATATACCTCTTTTATAGATGAGGAAAATAAGACTAAGAGAGGCTAAAGCAGCTTGTCCAATCACTTAAAAGTCAATGTGTCAGGGGTGGCTAGGTGGCACACTGAGGTCAGGTGGACCTCAGTTCAAATCTGGCCTCAGAAACTTAACACACACACACACACATCAAAAAAACTAGCCATGTGACCTTGGACAAGTCACTTAACCCCAATTGCCCTACCTTCCCTCCTCTAAAAAGGAAAAAAAAAATAAAAAATAAAAGTCAATATGTATTCAATTCAAGGTTTTGAAAATGTCAGCCTCAATCGCACCCCAAGTATGGCCTTTAGTTGATTATTCACATGTATGAATATATGTATGTACGTGTAATATGTATGTATATACATATATATGTATACAAATATGTACTTCTATAGATAGTATAAATACAAATATATATACAGACATATTTCTAAGGGGATTTCAAGCTACAGTAGTTAGAAAAGTAAAGCCATAAATATATTAAATTAAAACTAGCAATACAGTTCATGATGAAGTCAAAATAAGGAAGAAAAAAAAAGACTGTAAGAGATCAGTGGAAGAAGAGAGTGTCCAAAAACGGCTACAAGGATATGGAGAGCTTTGAACTAGACCTTTGAGAACTTATAGGATTTGGCAGGGAGAGAGAAGGAGGAATCATATTTCAGGCAAACAGGAAAATGTCATCAAGATTGCAGAGATGGGAAAGGGTAGGCACTTTTCAGAGGAATTAGAACAGCCTGGAGTAGACAAAGGTAGATCTTAAGTAGCTGAGATAATGCCCTGAAGGTAGTCCAGGTTAGATCAGGGAGTACAAAGAAGAGCAAAATGGGAAACAAGAGATCTCTGTCCCAGCCATGATTCCACTTTTAATTGTTGTGTTGGTGCCTCAGTTTTCTTATCTGTAAAATGCAACTAAAACTACTTGCCCTGCTTACCTCACAGTATTATCATGAGGATCAAATAAGATAACAGGTAGTGAAGGACTTTGGAACTTCTAAAACAGCATTTCAAAAGTAAGATTTAATTATTTTATCTATTTTCAAAGTATCCTTACACAACAAGAACACAGCATATGGCGACCATATTAGTAACAGAATTATTAACATTAATAACAGAATCTTTGAAATGAGAGGACACCAAAATATATGCTTTACACTTCTGTCTGTTTTGTTTGTCTATTTAGGCAAATAAATAAATAAGAGTTAGTGATACTTATGATAACCAAAGTAGGGAAGAACAACTCCATTTTTCTATACAAAAATATTCTTCAACAAACATGTATTCATACTTGGATCTGTGAACACTATAAAAGAAGTGTAGTGTAGTGAGCTAGGACTGGACTTAGAAATCTAGGGTCCAAATAGTGTTTCTGTCTTTTCCCAGCTGTGTGACTTGAAAAAGTAGTTTCCCTTTCTGGAACTCTGTTTCTTTACTCTTCATGGGTAAAATCGAGGTCCTGAATGAAGATTACATGCTTCTAAGTATAATTGCTACCTTTTTTACAATTTACAATTCCACTGAGGAGGTAAGAATGACACAAATCAGTTCAAATCCAGCTCAGCCCATGACTCCCCAGACTACTTTTGCTCCATGCTTCTTTTTTCCTTTCAATGACTCTGCACTGGTAGCCTCCTTCTCTGATTAGTGAGGTGCCCTCTAGAACCTCTAAGGAAATGCCCACATAAGCCATGATCACTACAAAATTGGCTCAGCCCATGATTCTCTGGCCTAGTTTTCTACCTTCCTCACTCCACCATTCTACTTTTCACCTTTCTTTTATGTTTCTTCCTCCCAATTAGAATGTAAGTTCCTTAAGTGCCAGAGTTTTATTTTGGCTTATATTTGTATTCCCAAAATTGAGCTCAATTCAATGCCTGTAACCTAATAAGCACTTAATGATCATTGTTGCGCTCTCTCTCTCTCTCTCTCTCTCTCTCTCTCTCTCTTCCTCTCTCTCTCTTTCTTCTCTCCTTCCTTCATTCCTCCCTCCCTACATCCCTTTCATTTTCTTTCTTTTCTTCCTATATAACAAAAGGATGTAAAAAAAAATGTAAAAAGAATACAGCAGCTTCATTTCCTCATCAGTTAGATGACTGGATTAGATCAGCTGACCACCAAAATCCTTTTCAAATCAGAAACCTATATTTTTATATCAGTAAATGTCCCAAGTTCTACACCTAAAGGTTAAGAGCATTCAGAGTGATGTTGTGAGCAACATGGAAAGTACTTAGTCAAGGAAGGTTTCTTGAAAGTAGTCAGTATTCTGAAAAAAGAAGCACAATTAACTTAATGTAGAGCAAAGTAGATCTCTTCCTGATGCAAGAGGAAAGGAATGAATGTAGGGACTTACCTGGAAAAGCATGTGCCTATTTCCACAATATGGTTCTCATTAACTTGGTCACCATGGACATGGATAAGACCCATAACTCCTTAGTTTACAACAAGCAGTCAGGTTATAGACCCAATGAGACTTCTCTGACACTATGCAACCTATATGATACTAATAGCAAGCACACATTTTACTTAATTAGTTAGTACAGATGTATAATTAGGCCAAACCACCTCAAATTTCTGTCTACATGGACGACTAATACTAGGTCTTTTCCAGTGTAATTTTTACAAATGAAGATATGTAAGGAATGTAGGGATCACCTAGTCACTCCCTCATGTACCGAGAAGGGAATTGCAGTCCAGAGATGTTGTAACTTGTCCATAATCACAATACATCAGAGCCAACATTCAAACCAAAGTCTCCTCACTCTAAATTCAATATTTTCCTCTATACCCAGCCTCTATGTTGGGTTGCTATTTGTTTTCTTCCCTCTAGCTAACAGACTCCACTTCAACATTATATATATATATATATATATATAGAGAGAGAGAGAGAGAGAGAGAGAGAGAGACAGTATGTATATATTTCTGACCACTGACCCACTATCAACTTTGACTCTTCTGCCCAAACCTAAATGCCAGAGGTCCCAAAGCTCTGCAACTGAGCATTTCCACAAGACTTCAAAAATGAAAAAGAAAAGAAGTTAGGAAAGTAAACTAGAAGGCCAGTGTTACCTCCGGTTGGAGGACAACAAAGGAGGAAGAATGAGGTTCACAGTAACCAAATCCTATTCTTAAAATTTAAAGGATCCTCGAGGACACTAAAGCTAACCAGTCAGTACCTGAACAAGAGCCACCTTTACAGTATCCCTAGCAAGTGGGACTCCTTTCACCTATGCTTAAAAACCACTAATTACAAAGGAATCATCAATCAAATAACAAGCCCTTTTCAAAATCACATGCAAAGCATTAAAGATTGTGATATATAAAGATGGAATGAAACTTGTTCTGTCTTCAAGAAGGAAGACAACACACATATACATATATACATATGTAGAAAAATACATACCATCCTCCTCATATTACAGATGAGAAAAGTGAAGCTGAGAAAGGTTAAGGGACTCATACAAGATTACATGGTTAGTGTCTGAGGTAAGATTTGAATTCAGGTATTACTGACTCCAAATCCATAAATTACAAGGTAGTTTAGGCAAGGAAGGCACTAGAACCTATTGGAGGAATTATGAAAGGTCTCATGAAGAATGTTGAACTTAAGCTAAATTCTGAAGGATAGTAGGGATTTTAAATAGTAGAGATGAGGAGAGAGTATGTCCAAGTTCCACCAATGCTTTTTTCTATGCAGACAGTCACATTCTGCAAGGCTCATGCATATTTTGATTCAGTTCATATATAACTTCTCTTCTAATTTATTTGAAAATAAGACTCCTTGGGCTTCCAGCCCCAGCCCCCATCACTTACCCTGAAGAGGAGACAGACAATGACCTTGATACAGAATGAGTCCTAGCCAATAGCACTGCTACTAGAGAATTTAGCTTTTCAAACAGAGACGGAACAAAGATGTCCATCTCACTAAGAATCAAAACAGAACCCTGAGCACATCCAAGGGTTAGCTTCATTTTTCCTACAAACAGAGTTATTTGGAGAAATAGGCAACAGACTGAAAGACACACACACACACACACACACACACACACACACACACACACACACACACAGATTTCACATTCCTGAACTCAAAGGAATCATAGAGCTAGGTGGTATTTTTTTCACTCCCAGATTCATATCATCCCTGATGATGTTATATTGCTGTTTTCCTTGTTCTGTAATGTGTAGGCAGAGAGAAAACGGTCTCTACCCAGGAGATATGGATCAGATCAGAAAGCTCTATGGAACTATTAAATGCCACTTTTAATCATGGTAAGAGGGAGGGAGGGAGATAGCTCATTACAGAGACTGGGTTATTTTATCATATGTGAATATAGTGCAGCTCTAATATCCATATGCCTGTGTAGAAAATAATCTTGAATCTCTTTAAAACACATTCAGTGGGGAATTCAGTGTGTTTTGGGGGTGGGATAGGAGAGGAGTGAATAGGTGAATTGGGTTGTAATGAGTATATTGTTAAAAATCAATCAATCACCCACGTTTGTGGAATGCTTGCTCACAGTCCTTATCTGTTGGAAGGAAGGAAGGAAGGAAGGAAGGAAGGAAGGAAGGAAGGAAGGA
>NW_027185712.1:6244237-6289568 GCF_028583685.1 Petaurus breviceps papuanus
AGGAAGGAGGGAAGGGAGGAGGGAGGGAAGGAAGGAGGGAAGGGAGGAGGGAGACAGGGAAGGAGGGAGGGAGGGAAGGAGGGAAGGAAGGAAGGAGGGAGGGAAGGAAGGAAGGACGGAAGGAAGGAGGGATGGAAGGAAGGAGGGATGGAAGGAAGGAGGGAAGGAAAGAAGGAAAGAAGGAAGGAAGGAAGGAAGGAAGGAAAGAAGGAAGGAAGGCAGGAAAGAAGGAAGGAAGGAAGGAAGGAAGAGAGAGAAACTGCTGAAAACAGGGCTTCTCAACATTTTCTTCTTTTTTTTGTGCAAAGCAGCTTTCTCTCAGAATCGAGACAGAGCACTGGTGTACCAAGGTGTAATGTAATGCCAAGGAAAGGCAACTTCCCAAGGTTCAAAATACCAGCATAGGTGCTCTTCATTTTATTCAGTGACAAACCAAGAACAGAGAAGATCAAAACATGACATCATTCAAAATACAGCATTTACTAAGGGTGATTAAACAATCTCCAAGTACTACCCCACCCCAGGACCTTCCAATCATTCAATCAATTACAAAGTCCCTGTTCTAAATACTACTCCACCCTAATTCTAGGCTATACCTTCATTTAGTACACCACAAAGCCCCTCTTCTCAAATGCAGATTAGTTTCCAAACATAAGTAAAGTACCTTCATTTGTTCAATCACAGAGCACAGAAAGGTAAAAAGTTCCCCACCCCTGGATCTCAATTGAATCTACCCCAGAGTTACATCAAGTTTAAACACAGCACTTAATACCCAAATGGAGGTCTTTTCTTCATCTTGACAGTAGGCAAGTTCTCAACAATCATAGTTCCTGGGGAGACAAGGCTTAGCAAGGCCACAAGATATATTGCCAGTCCCTTCATTAATTCATCCTCTGTCTGTAGAACAGTCCTAGAACCCCTGAAAACATTAGCAAAGCCCTCTCCCAGGATTTCTGTAAACATACAACAAGAAAATCCTTCTTCAGGGCTTCTGAACCAACAGAAAGGTTCCCAGACCCCTGCAACAACAGCACTGTCCTTCACCAGTGGACAGTATTCATTCTGTCTGCAGGACAGTCTCCAGACCCCTGCAACAACAGCACTGTCCCTCACCAGTGGACAGTATTCACTCTCTGTCTGCAGGACAGTCTCAGGCCTTCTTAGCGAACAGCCAGGTTCCAGGACTTCTTCAACAAAAGGACTGTCTTTCACCAGTGGACAAATCTGGCAAAACAACATTAAAACAGACAGAAAAAGTACCAGCAAAACAGCCATGTCTCCTCAGTCCTTGGCAGCTCAGGGGGCAGGTCTCAAAAGTCCAGGGAAATTCAAAGCCACCACCAGCAATTCTCTTAGTCTTTCTCTCTCCACGAGGTGCTGCTTCCAAAAAAAAGTTCTTCTGCCTCTCACTTGTCTCTCCAAATCTACGTCACCAGCTCCTCCCAGTTCGTGTCTCTCTTTTCAAGTCAACAAGTCCATCCCACAGGTGGGATTAACAAGCTCTGGGTTTTAACACAATCAATTTGAAAAACTAAGCCAATACAGGGGAATCTTTAAATGCCATTACTATCACACAAGGCTTGACAACTGTGCTACTCTCCTCCTGAAAATGTTATGTCCTGGGTCTTACTGTGTAGCAGAGGCTTTAAGCCTTTACTCTGACACATTCCACTGGCATTTGAATTACCCCAATGCAAAGACCGCAGAGATCAGAATTTGCTGGTATTCAATGTGTATGCATTTGTGAAGAGTAGTATTAAAAAGTGAGGTAAATAGAGTATCTTGAAAACAGAAAGGCCTGAATTGAAGCCCTGCCTCTGATACATCCTGGCTGTATGATCATGGGAAAGTCCCTTAACCTCTTTTGCCTCAGAAATCTCTCTAAGACTCTAAATTACAGATCAATAGCCTCACTGCTTTGTAAAGGGAATTTCCACACTAGAGTTATCCCCACAGATGAAATTAAAGGATTGGTCTAAATAAAACTCCATCTCTATTTTTTTCTCTAGATCTGTATCTATAAATATCAGTTCAAGTCCCAACATAATGGAAAACATTTCCATAAATATCTCCCTACTTGTTATTGTTCTGCCCCTTCTCAAATTAACTTCTGCTTACCTACCTATATAGGTGCTATATTCTCCCAGTAAACTATAAACTTTTGTGGGGAAGGGGCACTTTTTCTATTTTGTCTTTGTATCCCCATTATCTGCCGCAATGCCTTTCAAATAGTAGGCATTTAATACAATATAACAATATAATAATAACCAAAGGTTATAGTGAAGTTCTTAACTTTGATACTTGAAAATCCCTTTTGAATTCTATAAAAAAGGAAAAAACAACTCTTTCTCTACAAGGTTTTAGACAGGAAAGCATATTGGAAATCATAAAGCACTATAGAATATAAACTATTATCTATCTTTCTATCTATATATTGACCTGAATGTCAGCCTATCATCTATCTATGTGTCTATCATCTACTTATCATCTCTCTATCTATCTGTGGAGTAGCTTTCTCTACTTGATTGAATTCAATATCTAAATCCTTTGTTGTCTTTCAGCCATAGAGACCTAGATGTAGGGAAGAAATCCTCACTGGTTCAGCCACCTATGTCAAAAATTTAGAGCTGAAACTGACCACAGAGGCTATTAAAGCCACCACCTTAATTTTTTTGTCGTTGTTGGGTCATTGCAGTAATGTCCATCTCTCCTTGACCCCATCTGGAGTTTTCTTGTGAAGATCCTGGAATGGTTTCCCATTTCATTCTCCTACTAATTTTACAGATAAGGAAACTGAAGTAAACAGGGGTAAGTGACCTCACATAGCTAGTATGCATCTGAGGTCAGATTTGAACTCAGGAAGATGAGTCTTCCTGACTCTAGGCCCAGCACTCTATGCACTATGGTGCCACCTAACTGCCCCAATTTTATAGATGAAGAAATTGATAACTATAAAGGTTAATTTACTTGTCCAAGTAAAAAAGACAGTAAAGAAACTAACATTCAGATCCACATCTTGTGACTCCATAGACAGAAAGTTTTCTTTCCATTGTACCATGCTACTGCCCAAGTTAGCATAGACTTTTTAAAAAATAACATTTGGGTCACATTGCCACCACTCCAGTAATCACAAGAACCATATTCACCTTTAAAGTCATATATCAAATTGGCACAATAACACCTCCATAGTCATCATGCATTGTCCCTCACCCCCATACACATATACACACTTCAAAATGGAGTTCAAAAGAACACATTTTTGGAAATTGCCATTTGCTATTGCAGATTATCAGAATATACATGGCAGCCATTAGAACACATTTGAGGTATTAGGTCTCTGGAAGTTTCAAGGCAATAGGAAAGGTTTTCTTGTAAGAAAATTAAAATGCAAATTACAATGCCTGCTTACTATCCTTTGGAGAACCTGCACACTATAAATATAGTATTTACTCTGAGACATGTGCATAGGTGCATAATTGTGTTAATATGCAGGAGGGTAGCTCATCCTGCTTATTAAATCTCCCCCTACATTTTACAGCTTTACAAATGTCAGGTTGTTCAGCCGTAACTCTCCTGTTGAGGACCTCGTTACTTATAAAGCATTCATATCTGCCACATAAAAGATGCAGGTGAAGCCATGATTCAACAATTAACTCATATCTTTATCTAGCTAGTTGGTCTTTTATTTTTCCATTTCCCCCTTCTTTCCTTAAACCATTACTCCAAATGCTATATTCAAAATAACAGTTTTATGCTCATTTGGGGGATGAAACACCGTTCTGAAGCTTTGATTCTACTTGGCAAGTCCTAAATTTCAGATTAAATCAACTCCTCCAAAACAGGGAAGGAAAATTCATAAGCTGTAACCTCATCATGGTGAACAGAACACTAGTATCCAGAGTCAGACATCTGTAAAATTGTGAAACTGGTCAAATTTTTCTTCAAAGGCCCAAACCTTCAGTTTCAGGACTCTTCTTCCCTCCTGTAGTAGCTGTGCCAAAAGAATCAGTTCTCTCGGGCTTTCCTATTGCTGTCCTTGTTCCCATACCCAGCCTTGTCTTTCCAAAGCCCTGAATCAATATGGAAGAAAGATCAGAATTGTATGAAACTGGATGGTACCAGTACAGATGAGTGAATATAAATAGCAATTATTTCTGTTTTGGCCAGAAACCCTGAGGGTCTTCCCCTTCCTGATTTTTTTTTAAACTAGACAAAGAGGCCATTCTCTGCTTCATTCTTTAACTAGCCTCAGTCAAATTAAAGATCTTTGCTTAAAAAGGCCAAGCAAGGCCTCCTATAACATCCAGGGTCATCTCTAGTCATCCTGATCTATATCTGGCCACTGAACTCAGATGGCTCTAGAAGAGAAAGTGAGGCTGGTGACTTTGCACAGTGCTTCCTCACTGTAACTCTTTTCACTTGAATGTTATAGCATCACCTCCCTGAAGTCAAGGTCCTTTTTGAAAACAAAGGACAAACAACAACAGCAGCAGATAGTGCTTTAACTAGGGTGGGGCAAATAGTTCTTTATCACAGAGCACCGTAAGTAGGATGCCATTGTCAGTACTCTGCTACCAGATTATAAACAACTGAACTTAAAATGTACGTCTGAAGAATAATTAGTTTAAATTAGAAACTATCAGATTTCTTCTTACCCCTACCTACTGCAATGCAGGTGAACTTCCCCTCTTTTTGATCTCATTATGTTCCCAAGCATCAATCTCCTTCCCCATCCCCCCACAATGAATTGATTTTTTTGATGTTTAAAGTTAATTTGAGGATACTTTTATGCTATCTTACCTAGGTGCATAATGTGAAACTTATCCTGGGCGTAAAAAATGCTAATTACAGCTCTGAGCTCAGGTAGTGGTCAAGAAAGGTTTTACCTTGGATATCCTCCCCACTCCACACACACACACACACACACACACACACACACACACACACACACACACACTATTATGGAAAAAAACTGAAGTGAGGAAAAACTGATTATGGTCATTTCATAGGAGTCCTCACACAGATATCTATGGATGGTATAAACTGGCTGATTTGTGATGGATAAGAAATACTTAGGAATATGTGGAAAGTATCCTATGCTTGTGGAGTGGTGGGGGGGAAGCATTTGATGGTAGTCAGTGATGTGGAAATAGGAGAAACATAGAAAAAGCAGCAGATCAGCACTGAAGAAGAATGTGTGCCTTCTGTCCTTGGTCTCCTTCTCTTCTCTTGCCCTTGTGGTATGTCAGTCAAGACTAAACATTTATTAAAATCTTGTTCTGTGCTAGGCACTGTGGAAACAAAGAAAGACAAAAACAGGGTTCCTGCCCTCAAGGAGCTTAGATTCTAATAGGGGAAAGTATGCAAATAACTATGTACATACTGGGCAGCTAGGTGGCACAATGGATAGAGTGCAGGGCCTGGAGTCAGAAAAACCTGAGTTCAAACCAGACCTCGGGCACTATTTGTAAGATCCTTATCAAGATGACTAACCTTGTTTGCCTCGGTTTCCTCATCTGCAAAATGACCTGGAGAAGTAAGTGACAAACCACTCTAGCATCTTTGCCAAGAAAACTCCAAAAATGGGTAACAAAGAGTCAAATATGACTGAAAAATGGCTAAATAAATGAACATACTATATATCAGTAAATGCATATGTATGTGTATATATGTATTGTGTGTGTGTATGCTTGTATGTATGTGAAATATGCAGAAGAAATTGGAGGTAACCTCAGAGGGAATCAATCAGTATCAATATCAATAAAGGGAAGGGGAAATGGAGCTCAAGAGGTCTCCTGCAAAAGATAGGATTTGAGTTGAGCCAAGGAAGCCAGGAGGTAGAGAGTGAGGAAGGAGAGAATTCCAGGCATTCAGACAATTAGCAGTTAGCTAATTGCAGACAATTCAGACAATTTGCAGACAATTCAGACAGTTAGCAGTGAAAAGATAGGGTCAAGATACGCATTTTTTTGTGCCAGAAACAGCAAGAAGACCAGTGCTTTGGAACATAGATTGTGTATGTAGGGGAGCAAAGTGTAAGATTGGAAAGGTCAGAACGTGTGGTTGCTTCTCTTCCTTCCTGGCTCAGGCCCCTCTGTCATGAACAACCTGTGCCC
Source organism: Petaurus breviceps papuanus (assembly GCF_028583685.1). Classification (NCBI taxonomy): domain Eukaryota; kingdom Metazoa; phylum Chordata; class Mammalia; order Diprotodontia; family Petauridae; genus Petaurus; species Petaurus breviceps. The sequence continues at coordinate 6,250,354 of NW_027185712.1, forward strand.
CACAATATGCGCAATAATGGTGGAAATGGGCAGGGATGAAACATCTCTGTTATCTGTCCATCTTAAATCTATTGAAAAGTTTACTTCGAGTTATCCCTTCCTAAAGAATGGCTCAGGATGGAGCAGGGAGGCCTATGTCCTGGACTTTTGAAAAGTCTAGATTAAATTACCTCTAAACTTCTTTCCAAAGTCTAAAATAGATCTCTTTTAAACTCCCTTCCTTTCCTTCACTCTTATCAAAATCTACTCCCAGTTAGTATCTAATAAACTAATTAACATTTAGGTGTTAGCTAATAACACTTAAAATGTTACTCTTCTACAGAACATTTGCATTTTAACAGGGAGCAAGTGTTTACCCCAAAGCAATACAGATCTAAAAGTGAAATTTCATGACTAAGTGACCTAACTGTGGCAGACAAATTTTTCTACAGCATATGGAGGTGGGGGAAGTGCCCAGGGATAGGCAGAGCTCTATTGCATCAACCTTCTGTCTATCCCTAAGGTTGGTCCTTGTGACTCCCCTATCTGTCCAAAGAAAATGTCCAGGTACTCCCCAAGACAAATCTCTGATAGCAGGACTTCATTTCTCTCTAGTACAGTTCTAGCTGTCTTACACTGGGCACTGGAAAGAGCACTCTGGAGTCAGAGGGCCTGTGTTCACATCCTAGGTGTAATCTTTATACTCCTGTAACCTTGTGAAAGTCGTTTTAACTCTAGGTGTTTGTCTCCTTCACTGCAAAATGAGGGGTTTAGACAAATGACCTTTGAATTCTCTTCTGGTTCTAAATCTTGTATCTTATACTTCTCCCATTCTTGCTGGGTAAGTCATAAGGATAAATCTTTATCTTCACTGCAACTTAATCTACATCTCTAAGAAAAAAAAATAACCAAAATACACTTTTGTGCTCATGCCTAACACAAATAGTTTAATTCCCAGGGGGAAATTTACAAGAATCTTACAAACAACCCCAAACAGAATTAGAATGTAAGTGCCATTTTTATGACAACTCTAATGTCCCCAGGAAAAAAAATCTATAATATATTACACCCATTAAAGCACTTTATTGCCGGACTGCCTTACTTACCCAGCATCTCTGGATTCTGAAGGACAACTTTCAGTCACATCATCAAAAATGCTTTCTCCAAGACAACACTTATTTCCCTTTTGTAGGGAGCCTCTGGTCAGGTTAAGTCAATAACCCAGGCTTCTACTGCACCACAAAGAAATGTTTTAATTAAGTTCTCATTTGATCATCCCCACAGATATTCAGACTGCTGATAGGTAATTTCTTAGTAACAGCCTCTCAACATTAAGTGGCAATTTTCAAAGCACTTCGATAATATTTTCTCATTTGACTCTTTTAACCTTTGCAAACCTGATAGATAGGGAAGCATTATGATTCACATTTGACAGTTGAGGAAACTGAGGTTCAGAGAGATTAAGTAACTACTCAAAGTCACACAGCTGGGTCACCTGGTCCTCAAACCATCCTCTTCCATTGGAACAATGTGTCCAATTAAGAATGTGAAGATTAGGCTGATCGTGTCTAGCTAAATATTTGGGCTTTCAGTAAATCCTAAACCAAAATTGTGCTAATGATAAAAAATATAGCTTTCAGCCTTTTGAAAATGATAGTGGCAGATTTAAATATATTTCCATGTAATACCTACTATATATAGTAGGCATTTATAGTACTTTCTCAATAAATGGGTGGAAAGGTAAATTGAATTTCTCTATTAACTCTCAAAGCACACTTTTTAAAATGCAAATTATTGGCAGGTAAAAGGAAAAGGGAGTTGGGGGACTTAGAAATCCAAATGTGCTGATTTCACAATATTTATGTAAGATGGCCCTTTGTAAAGCCTTTCGTATCCTTGGTGCTAGTTTTTTATATCAAACAGCATCTTGGATGGCCAAAAGATAGTAGGAGTTACATAAAAATGACTAGGAGGTAAGATACAAAATAAATTGTTTTCCTTTGGGGTCAGAACCACAGAATTTCACAATTAGAAGGGATCTTAATGGCCATCTTCATCAATCCATATCCCTTGGATTGGGGCAGTGGGGGAAGAATACTTTCTCTAACATATGCCACAACTAGTAGCAACAAAATGAAGTTGCCTCTTTCTCTTCAACTAAATAAATGCTCTATAAGGGCTAGAAATACTTCTACTAGCCAGCATCAATATCAACAATCAGGAGAACCAATTGCCTTAATACTTTAAGGATCTCTATTTCTACCAATGTCAGTACTCTGTACACTAACGCAGATTATAACTCTCTTATGCCTTAAGAAATAGTCTTCAAGAATCCAATGGCTAAAAGAAAAAAGAAAGCAAAACATAGCCAACACCAATGATAACTTTTGTACGCTAAGCTAGGTCGATCCCCAGATTCTAAAAGAGGGGTAGGGAACCTGTGGCCTCAAGGCCACATACAGCCCTCTAGGCCCCCAGGTAGGGCCCTGCGACTGAATCCAAACTTCACAGAACAAATTCCTTTAATAAAAGAATTTTTTTGGTAACACTTGAACTCAGTCAAAAGGCTGAACCCAAGAACCTAGAAGGCCACATGTTTGACTACATGAACTTCAAGGTCACAGTTCCCTACCCCTTCTCTAGAATCTTGTGATAATGTCTGTTCTCAAGGTCTTTCCACACTAATGGGACAGATCAAAGCACTTCCTCAGCTGAAGCAGAGCACAACAGTACCTGCAAAGGTGATATGATGTAATATAGGTGAGGAAATATATGAAGACTCCATGTGGTGGGACATTGAAAGGTCAGTTTTGTTCTTTGTGTTTATATTCCCAGTTCCTAGAATATCATCTGGAATATAGTAAGTAGTTAATAAAGGGATTTACTGATATAACATATCACTATTAATGGAGAGATAACTACATTGGGAATCAGAGGATATAAGGTCCAGTTGTAGCTTTGCCACTGGATAATTGTGGGATCTTGAATAAACTGTTTAAATTCTCTGAAACTCAAATTCTTTATTTGTATAAATAAAATAAAGAAGTTGGGTCATATGATCCCTAATGGGACAGCAAGGTGGCGCAGTGGATAGAGTGTTGGGTCTGAAGTCAGGAAGATTTATCTTCTTAAGTTCAAATATGGCCTCAGATACTACTAGCTGTGTGACCCTGGGCAAGTCATTTAACTCTGTTTGCCTCAGTTTCCTCATCTGTATAATGAACTGGAGAAGGAAATGGAAAACCACTCCAGTATCTTTGCCAAGAAAACCCCAGAGTCATGAACAATCAAACACGATTCTTCCTTCCTGGAATCCAACCTCTGCTACTCATAGCATCTAGGAGAAAAGTTCATGTTCTCAGGTCTGGAAGATCCCTAGGGTCTTCTTGCTTCTTGGTTAATTTTAGGTCATGTATAATCAAAACACAAAGTTGGAAAGGGATTATTGCTAAAGGAGAGAAGAAAACAGTATAGGGACACTTGGAGTCTGCTTCATATATTTGCAACTCAGCTTTTTTCTTAGGTGACTAGGATGTCAAGGATACAATCATTCTGAGGAGGTCACACATTCAAAGCTGAATCAGATCAGGGCTCTTCCTGCCACATGCAAACCAAGACATGCAGGAACTATTCTGTCTTCTAGTTTTGAACGACAGGGATGTCCATTCCAATTTCAGTTAAAAGGCATTGCTGAGTTGACACAGATTACAATCAGAGTTCAGCATTATGGGCCCTCCAACAGGGAGCCAAACTATCCAGGAAGAAATGGGAAAGCCTCTTAAGGTTGTTGCCATTGTTTTCTCAAATGTAAAATGTGAATAATAAAACCTCTCTGCTTCCTTGACAGTTTTAATGTGAATTAACTAATTAATGATTGTAAAGTACCTAGAAATACAAAGCATCATGTAATTGCAAAGTTTAATCATCAAGATAAAAGTGCCATAATGGTAGGTTGCAAATTAGTGATAAATATCATATTAAAAGAATGAATATTACAATTTTGATCTCTTTTCTTCTGAATTACATTTGTGTCTTTCAAAATAGCACTTGATATGATAGGTGTATCATCCTTTTTTATTTAATAATATTGTTTCATCCAGTGAAGCTGCCTTCCCCTTTGTTCTAACTGTGACATACTAGCCAAATGAAAACTCTTTACAGATTCTAAGAATAACCTGAATAGGAAGGTAAAAGTTTTCCTCTACCATGCACCAAAGTGAAGAGGGGGGATGTCTGCTGTTTTACTGAGCTGCTTCCCTCTTTGGTTTTCATTTTTCTTTTAGGGAAAAAAGGCATTTGTCTGGGAAAGATGAAGAAGCACAACCAAATCCTTTGGATTTTTAATTCACATTTTGCTTGTTTGTTTGTTTGTTTGTTTCCTATCTCAGCTCACATAGCTCACCATACCACATTCTTTGAGGTCAAGGGAAGGGGACTGCTTTGTACACAGAACTTTGGGCTTCCCCAGAGGGCAGCTTGACAGGAAGAAGGGATAGATCTACCAGCTGGTTCTAAAAAGACAAGCTTGAGCTCTACCTATCCTTCCCTCACCTTTAGCAGAGAAAAATAGATGGAATCTCCCTTTCCTCCCCATCATTCTACCCATGCCATGAGTCTGCAGGCTGTCCTTCAATGATGATGTTTTCCCCTTTAAACCTGCTTTATTTAGTTTAGCTTTTTTCATCTGAAAAAACATGTGAAGGGAGGGAGTGGGGCAGAACATCAAGAGGGGAAGGATTAGATGAGCTCCAACGACCCTTTCTCTACCATATCCTGCACATTTATAGATTAACCAGAGTGTATGAGTAAATCCATTGTAGCGGTATTTCTGACTGTATTCTATTTAGACATTTGTGCTTTCAGAACAGGAGTTCTTAAAGATTTTTGTGTCATAGACCTTTGGGCAGAGTGGTAAAGCCAGTGGATCTCTTTTCAGAATAATATTTTTTTAAATGCCTAAAATAAAATATATATGACTACAGAGGAAACTATTGAAATATAGTTATCAAAATATTTTGAAAAGCAAATTCACTTATCCTAAGTTAGAGCTCCTGTTTTAGAAAAGATACTAGAGTTTTATACTGAAATTTTATATAGTCTTTTTTCTCTTTTCCTTCCTTCCTTCCTCTTTCTTTCTTCCTTCCTTTCTTCCTTTCTTTTTCTTCCTTTCTTTCTTTCTTCCTTCCTTTCTTTTTCAGTTTAGACCTTTGATTTCATTGGTGAAGGACACTATCACTGTGGAAACTCTCTCCATTGACAGACTGATAACTCATATGTAATTGATAGTGGTAGAGAATTGCCTGGGAACACTTAGAGATTCTGACTTGTCCAAGATCACATGGCCAGTATGTCAGAAGTTTTGCTTGAACTGGAGACTTGTATTCTCTCCTCAATCCTATATGCAATGTTGTCTCTCTTACAAATGAAGAACTATCATTTCATTACTATTAACATGTTTTTATTCTCCTCTTTTATTTTTTGAGGTGAGATCTCCCTATCTATCTCACCTAGGTTGGAATAATAATGGCCAGGCCTGATTATAATTCAGGCCTGATTCCAAAAATTTCATCACAGGGGCTTTAAACTGCTCCATTTCTGACCTGAGCTTACTTACCCCTCTTTAGATAGCCTGGTCTCCACCCCCAACACATACACACACACCAGAAGAACTCACCATATCAGAGCCAGACTTAGTACAGACATCCCATCAACTTTAGGCCACTGAAACTCAGAACTTCCATACTCAGGTGATCCACTAGCCACAGTCTCCCTAGAAGAAGGTTTATACATATGTACTATACCCTATATCCTTCTATTTTTACATTCATTCTTAATATGGTCACTCAACAAAAAGCACTTATATGCCACATCAGTCCTGTACACAGTAAAGTTTCATCGTGGATACAGGAAAATAAGAAGATAAAATCCTTGGACTTTAGAATTTTATAATCTTGTTGGAGAAAGAAGATTCACATACATGAAACAAAATAATGATGATGCAGTTTAAGAGGCTTAGATAATAAGTTCCATGGGAGCTCAAAGAATAGAAAAGTCAAAGTGGGTTTGATTAGTCTGGAAAGGCTTCTTGGAGTAAATAACTTAACTTTCATTTGCTTTATTCTAGTTACTATATAAGCCCCACATTCACATTCACACAAACACTGCACAGTATTTTGAACAACTAGGTATGTAATTGTTATTTTGTGTAGTGATATAATGGAAATTGCTCTATACCTGGAGTCTGAATACTTGATTTCAAGTGCTGGTTTCAACACTTCCTAGTTCTATGATAATGAGAAACTTATTCTTGAAAGCAAGGGTTGCATTTTAGTCTTCTTTGTGTCCTCAGTACATGGCACAGTCCCTATAATACAGTAAGTGCATAATAAAAACTTCCTTATTGACTGACTAAAATATAGCCTTCAGTTTCCTCATTTACAAAAGGATAATAATGATGCTTAAACTTCCTACCTCAAGGACTGTTGTGAAGATCAAATTAAATAAGTATATTAAAATACATTATTCCTTATCTGCTACCTTAAAACAACTTTGTGATATAGAAAGCTTAATTTTTATTTGTCTCGTTTTACAAGTAGAAAATGAAAATCAAGTCTAAGTGGCTTGCCCAAGGTCAATCAGTAAGTGATGAAGACAAAATTGGAACTCAGTTTTTGTTTTTGTTTTAAAATTTATTCTCAGTCCATTGTTCTTTTCTAAAAAAAATATGAAAGATAATTTTCTTTCACTTGTGTGTTTTGCTGCAATATGTGCTGAAATTCAATCTGGGTAGTAATTGGTAATAGAATTTATTGCATAAAATGCATTCACATCAGAGGCAACTAGGTGACATAGGAGTCAGGAGAACCTAAGTTCATATATGGCCTCAAAAACACACTAGCTGTGTGGCACTGGGCAAGTCACTTAACCTTTGTCTGCATCTATTTCCTCAACTATAAAATAGGAGTAATAATAGCACGTACTTCCTAGAGTTGTTATGAGGGTCAGATGGGATAATATTTGTTAATCATTTAGCACAATGCCTGGCATATAATAGGAGTTTAATAGATATTTGTTTCCTTTTTCCCTTTATTCTTTCTCATACCTTAGGGAAGATGTTCTAATAATGTTCAACCCAAGTTTTGGCTACCCCATTTCCTGGAGATCCAATTCCCCATAATAATATCTTTCTCTTTCCATCCTATTTCTATCCCCCTCCCACCTGACCACTGTCCCCTGCTCCCAAACATATCATCAAGAACATTTCCCAGACTGCTCTGGGAAGAGCAATTTGATTCCAGAGAATTTTAGCAAGTTGCACACCAACTTTTCCAACCATGCACTAAGAAAATGTATCTTATCTGCTCTGCTTTAGGGAGCTTGGAGCAGAATAATAGCCATGGCAATAATTCAAGAGTAAATCCAGAACACGCTAAAGTTTGAAGGATGTTGGAGATTGAGAAAAGATTTATGGCTTCAGATAATAGAAGTTAAAATCTATATTTCAATGTGCTTTTATAATCTGTGCAGTTGGCAACGTCATTTCTGTCTCTTGACTGAAAGAGGAAGAAGTTTTTTCATTGTGTTTTTCCTATAAATTACTTTCTCATGCTGGAGAGAGGCCTTCATTAAAGGCCAAAAGTAAACATTCACATTAAAGTATAAGTTTTCAAAATCTGTTAAAACCTAGCTCTAATAATCTACTTACTCATCACACCTTCCACTTTGGAGAAATATCCAAAAGTATTTTCATCACCTTCCTATTCTATTTGACTCTGCCTACCTAAAAGCCTTACTGAGTGTCCTGAGAGGGAAACATAGGGAGTGATTTGGGCCATTAAAAAGCTCAAAATAATTTTATTAAAAATAGGATTTTAAGGCAAGTTAAAACAACTGAACCTGTTTAACTAGGTTGTTGTTGTTTTCCCTCTTAAACACATGGTATGTGAATGGTCAGTGGTGGGCACTTCAACCTCCTCACTGCCTCCTTAGTTTGAATCCAACAAAGTGGTACTGTAGAATTAACTCTTTCGCTTTGTTATGCCAAACAATCCATTTGCTAATGAATATGGTTTGGTTATTGGTTCTATAAGTGCAATCTAATAATAATAAATTCAATTCATAATTTTAAAAGTTATACATGTGTGACTTGATGATTCCATGCGAAAGTCAAGGGCTTTACTGAACACATGGATCCCCTGAAAATTTGCCCAGTTTCAAAGGGTATTGTGGGTCCCTAGCTATTCCAAAGCTATAGGTCATGAGTCAACCAATTAATTTTTTTTTAATCAGCCTATTAGAGGACACATTAATTCAAAGTAAAAATATATATATTAAGTTAAATAGCAGAGTAAAATAATCTTCACAGCCTCTCAGGTTACCAGGGCACCAATAAGATGATGCCATGAATAAGTATGGCCAATGCAACTCAACCTCCTCCCTTTGAAACCTTTGTTCCTCCATGCTGCTGCTTGCTTCGTTATACAGCCTCCAAAGTCTCCTAGAGCTCACAATGGTCTCTTTACTGAGCTATTATCTTTACTACTCTGTCCTCTCTGCTAAACTGCTACCTTCTAATGACTCTGTGGAATTTTTCTGTTATTGCTGACAACTCCACTAATTGGCACCTATGGTTTGCAGAATAGTCATTCTTTTAGCTCCTATCCCTAAGAGCATTATAGTTCTGTGATTCCAGAACCCAGTCATCAGTTCCTAATCACATTGCGGAAGAATCCTTTTTTTTTAATGGAACTTCTCTGTTGCCACTTGTACTCTCAATCTAAACTGATATTTCCTTTTAACTTCTCTCATGCTGTAGTTGCCAATCTGGGTCCCTGTAGACCTTCAAAGGAACTGGGTGGAGCTCTGGTGAGCGAAATCATTTCAACCTGCATAATTATATTCCAGTAAATGCTCACTGTCAATCACCTTGGGAACAAGATTGAACAGGGTTAAATGGAGCTGATAGAAAAAACTGTCTTTACTCACTTCCCACTCACCCAGCTACCAAATACCTGAGTTCAAGCTGCTGCCTTTGATCTATTTTCCTTCAGCAAACAATTTTGTATATTCCCTACACATATAGACACAGCATGGCAGATTCTGAGAGTCTAAGGCATATATTGTAAATTGCAAGAAATATTCACTCCATGTATGTGAAAACAACTTTGATTACTCCTCATAAAAGTTGAGATAAGGGAGAAAGATCCTCATTTCTGTACTCTGGAATGGCACTTAATTTTTGGAACAATACTTTCTTCTTTGGTATAAACCTTTGTTTTACAGTCCATTAGTGTAATCATCACATCTGTATTATTCATAATTTTTTGTGGCCAATAGTCTGTAGGAATTATAATACATATTGGAACCTTCCCAGTTCCTTCTCTCTCTTATTCAGTGAGCTACTATGTCTTAGCTATTCTTTTTTGACAATATTTATGCCTCAAGAAATCTATCTCTTTTTGTTTTCTACTCCCACTAAAACCCTCCTAATTCAGGCTTTCTTTATCTCTTGCCTGAACTTTTTCAATAACTTCTAAAATGATCTCCCTCAGATAGCTAACCACCACCAAATCCATCCTATAAACTTTTGAAAATCTAATCTTTATTAAGATATATTTATATATTCATTAAGAAAAAAACCTCCTTAATTCTGTTACTCTTTCCAAAAGTTTCAGTAATTATTTCCATGATAAATACCAGTCCCTAAGAATGACAGCCAACATATAGCATTTTATGATTTATGAAGTAATGTATGCATATACAGATGCATAGACAATGTTATTTAATTTATTAAGTTTAAGTTCTTTAGACTGACATTTAAGAACCCTTACTATCTAGCTCCAATTGACCTTCCTAGAATTATATTCTTATGGTCTTCTAGTTCGGCCGCATTTTCAGTATTCACCATATGCTTTCACTGCCTCTACACCTTTCTTCATGTCTCTTTTGTCAACCTGGCTAATTCTTCCAATATATCCAAATTCTCTCATATTTCAAAACTTAACTTAAATTTTACCTCCTTACCATATTAGTGCTGAGGTCTTCTATCTCTCCTCTAAATTCTATTACCAATTACTACCCAGATAATTTTGGGGGATATTAATCATATACTGCATTGAGGTAGATCTTCTTTGTCTATTTGAAATGCTATATTGTGGGGGAGATAAAGGACCTATCCCCTACCACAATCAGGATTACTCTGATCACCGTTGCTACAGAGGATTGAATCTTATATCGTTCTTTAGTTTTCATTTGATTTTGTCTTCTCTTTCCAAACAAAAAATACAGAAATATTGGGTTATTCAGCATTATATTCCTTTATTTCTTGTACAATGTCTTGAATGTAGCAGGTACTTAATAAATATTTGTTGATTTAATTTGATCACTGGTCTAGATTGTTTGCTTCTGCCTTTTGATATGCCTTACCACTTACAGAGCATCTATAAAGCTCTCATCTTCAATGTCTGGATGAAAAAAAGTGAATTCCTCTGGTGAGTCATTTGGTCAAAGGGAACTGTCTCTCCCCGCCCCCACAGTATTTTCAAAAGCACAATAGCTCTTAGCGCTATTGACTCCAAAACCCTATACCTGGGGAGATCACACTGCAGGAACAAATTAATGATTTTGTGAATGATGAATGAAATGACAAATAAGAAGAGAGACTCCAAGGAGAGCTGTTGATCCCATGCAAACAAGGATGGCTAGAAACATATCCATTTAAACAAATTTTCTTCTCAATATAATTCATATGTCTTCATGGTTTATACCCCCAACCTCTTTTGAAAAGGATTTGATGTAGCTTCTCCCTAATATGGGTTTGGAGGTTGGGGGAAAGTAATACAGAGGAACAATGACTGGTGGCAGAATTTGTTATTTCCTATATAACTTGACTATTTCACTCCAAAAATGGGAAGGAAAAAATGATATGAAATAGGGGTGGAAGACTTAGAAGGATGGGATCATAGACTATTAGAGCTGAAAAGGACTTTAGAGATCTCTTTGATCAACCCACTTCCTGCCTCTACTTACAGCTTAACAAACAAGGAAAATAACAAACATTCTTTCCTCACAATAGCCCTGAGAAATAAGCAGTATAAGTATCTCTATTTGAATGATGAGAAAACTGAAGCCAAGCAACCTAATGTGACTTGTTCCAAGTCAAGTTAGACAGAATCAGAACTAGAACTCAGCTCTCATCACTACCAGGCCATCTTTGCACTACAGTGTGAATCTCCTGAAATCCAATTCCATCAACACTCCATCAGTTAATTATGTATGTACATTTGGAAGGACTTATACTTGTATTTTTAATTCTGTGTAGGTGATTAAAGCAATGTACCACTTACTCATTATGTTTGGACACATGAGTTATAATTATATTTTCTTTATATAACTGGCAAATTCTATTCAGGTTTTAGGAAATTTTTTGGCATTTGTGTTCAGCACTACTCATACAAAATGCAATGAAAAATAAAACAATAACATGTGGAAGGAGAGAAGGATTTCAATGGTGGTAAAAACATCAGAATTACCATTATGTGATAAAACATGTAGTCTGTCCAGTCTAAGATTCCCCTGATTCTATCAGGGCTCTAAATATACAATAGGCTTGTCTGTAAAACGAAATGGAGAAACAAATGGTAAACCACTCCAGTATCTTTGCCAAGAAAACCCCAAATGGGGTCATGGAGAGTTGGACACAATTAAACAATAACAACAATGGTTGCTCTCCTTGCCACTAATCTCAAAAGGTAAGGGGACATCTTCAAAAACATAAAATAAACCCCTATGTTATACTATACTCCTCTATACATTCTCTATGATCATGACAAATTCACTGTATTCTTCACAAACAAGCATCTCTCAACACCAAGTCTTTGAATGAGACAGCAGATTGTGCATTGAGTACAGTTAGAAAGACCTAAATTTAAATCTACTCTTAAACCTTTAGTAAGCTGTGTGACCTTGGAAAAGTCATTTAACCTCCATTTTCCTCAACTATAACATGGAGATAATATCACTACTTTGTGAAGTCATTGTGTGGATCCAGTGAGATATTAAAAAAAAAAAAAGCCCTCAACACAGTTCCGTGCCAAAAAAAAAAAAAAAAAAACGCTTGTTTCCTTCCCATCTTTTGCACAGGCTCTTCCCCACAAGTGAGAGACAACATAGTATCAAGAATCAATGGCACCAAGTATACTTCACCTCATAGTAAAATACTCCTCACCAGGAGCTCCATAAAACAATGAAATAACAGGTTCAATCCCCTTTAAGGCTATTGCCTTATTATTATTGCTATCTCTCTTAGTTATCTCCAACTAACACTGTATGTATCTTGTTTATATATGAATATATATTTATATATGAATATATATATATATATTGAATGCTTTATCTTCCATTAGACTGTAAGCACTTTGAGAACAGGGACTGATTTTTGCCTTCCTTTGCATCTCCATCACTTAGAACAGTGGGTGATACATAAAAGGCACTTAAAAATGCTTGTTGACTTGACTATGCTTTATTTTGTATAAATATATGTATATATTTAAAGATATATTTATTGTTTTATATATACAGACTAATATATACTTATATGCATAGAGAGATGGGGAGAGAGGGAGAGAGGGAGAGAGGGAGAGAGGGAGAGAGGGAGAGAGAGAGAGAGAGAGAGAGATTCCCTCCTCTAGAATGGAAGCCCTTCAAGGACACAGGCTGTTTACTTTTGTTCTTTGTATCTTTAACATTGAGATAATATCTGAGACATTGTAAATGTATAATAGATCCTTATCAAATAATTCATTTATCATCAAGTTCCTCTCTAGGAAATATACCTTAACTGCATGGTTTAATGGAATCATCTTTCATCCATCTGATTTTTTTTCTTAAATAGAGAGACTGGGGAGAAGCAAAGTCTAAGTGAAATACAATGTACTTAGAGATCATTGAAGTGATAGAAATGGGAATGGCTTGAACTGAATGTCCCAAAGGCATCTCAGCATAACCCATCAATAGCAAAACTCATTATCTTCACATACACACACACACACTCACACACACAACACACACACACACACACACACACACACATACACACCACTTTCAATCATGGGCACTTCCATACTCCCAGTTTCCCAGGCTAGCAATGTCACCACCAGCATTCTCAACTCCTTCCTTTCACTCAGCCCACATATCCACTCCATCAATAAATCTTGTTTCCACATTCACAACATCTCATGTGTGGGTAGCAACAATCCTATTGGAAGTCCTCAACATTTCTTACCTTAATTATTGCAATAACCTTCCAATTGGCCTTCCTCTTCTAAGTCTCTCCACACTCTAATTTATCTTCCAGCTGCCCAAGTGATTCTTCTAAAGCATCCATGTCACACACACACACCCCTCCCTTGATCACACAATAAGCACCAGCTGCTCCCTATTACCATCAAATATAAAGTATTTAGGGAATTTTATTTGTTTTTGGCATTTAAAGTTCTTCATACACTAAAATTTTCCAGTCTTCTTGTCCCTCACTCTCCTCCATAAATCCAACAATCCAGCTAAGTTGGCTTTCTTAACATTCCATCTCCCTTCTTTCTGTCTTTCTACTGACTTACTCACCACTTCTGGAATGTTCTGCCATCCCTTACCTTTGCTGGCCTCCTTTAACACTTACCTCACATCTAACCTGCAGAAGTCTGGTCTTGTCTGCCCCCACAAGCTGCTAATGCCTTCCTTCCCCTTTTATATTATCTTCATTTACCATAGATACATACATACATACATATACATACATACAAATAATAGAGTATGTGTGTATATACATACATAGTAGAGCTATCTCTTTATATATATAGTATATATGTTGTATATATAATACATTGTATATCCATATACATCTACTTATGCATATGTTATGTATATGGATATAGTGTATATCTCTAGTTATTGACACATTTTTCCCCCTATTAAAATGTATACTCCCTACAGACAAAGATTGGGTGTTTCAGGTTTTTTTTTTTTTACTTGTTTGTATTTATCTTTTCTTTGTATACCCAGGGATTAGCATAGTTCCAGGCAAATGAATGTTTGCTGAATAAATGGATGAATGAATGAATGGCTTATCCTGAATACTCTTATTGTCTTACTATGTTATACTGGAAGGACCAAGAGATACTGGAAGAATGTTTCCGTATTTCCTCCAGAAAAGTATAAATGAAACTCAAATTCAAGATCCAAGATATTCAAGGAATAAAACTGTGAGGCATTTGTTCTCTGTTGGTATAGCCTGCCAGAACACTAGGCCAATTCCAGACTGATGGATGAACATGTATAGAATATTGGCAGTTTAACAACTTTTTCATCCCTAAGCTTCTTCTCAATAAAAATCTCAGTATTTAAAAACTACTTCAGCACTTAGTGGGGAGGAAATTCAAAGGAATTCAACTCTAATTTCAGGTAGACAAGATGATGGGTATCTTTGCATAGATAAACTCTTTAGGGCATCCATTTAATCAAATAACAAAGAAGAGAATCTACTTCACCTACAAGTAAGGCTGGTTCTGTACAGAATGGCTGTATTAATGATCTTTGGACTAATTACAAACAAAAAATTCTACAGGAAATTATGAGGGCAAACTTTTGATAAAACCTTATCAACTCTTATTCTTTATGCCTATTCTCAGAGTTATAAGTACTGCCTTGGCACCTCCTGGAAAAGAATACCTCAAGCCTAATGCTCTCGTCAAATATACCCATAGAAGTATCTCTAACAGATAGCCCATTACCTGGCCTATTTGGATTGTAATGAGCTGCCTTACAAAGCAAGAAAAGCCTTATAAAGTAGCTTCAAAAACAAAAACAATGATTAAACCCAGGGTCAGAGGACCTAGGTTTGAACAGCAGCTCTAGTACTTAATACTTGTCAAGCAAGCAAGCACTAAACAAGCATTTCTTAAGTTTCTACAATAAAACAGGAACTGTGCTAGGCTCTGGGGGTACAAATGACCTTAAGGAAATCACTCAACTTACCAAGATAGCACAGTAGATAGAGCAGTGGACCTGAAATGAGGATAGACCTGAGCACAAATCCAGCCTCAGATACTTATGCAATGGTAATGGGATTTGAAGCTTGAACTTGCTGACTTAGCAGGAAGGGATGGAGAAGGAAAGAGCAGGAGCAGAATAGGGGCTGGGCCGGAGCCAGCATGGTGACTGGAAGTGATGGCAGGAGCATGAACATCTTCTGAGAGCCAGCCAGAGCTTCTGCTGAGGATTTCTGCTGAGAACTGCTGGGGATGGGAACTATGGGGGGCTGGAGCTGTTGGGAGCAAGCTGTGTGGAGGCTGAGCAATTACCACGAGTGAGGAGAGGAGGATCTTTGCCTGAGGGAGCCTGTTTTGTTTTGAAGGCTTGAGAATGTGGGTATTTGCTGTATTAACTATGTGTGCCAACTCTGTGGCTACTGTGATGGTTTTGACTTTCTGGTTTTGGGACTCAGCTTTCTGGTATCTGAATAAATATTCTGGCTATGTCCCCCATATAGAGAGCCTGTTATATTTTGTGATTAATACCTATACCAGCATATTTATTATCACCATAGGCATTGTGAATACTGCTTTATTGTTACAACTTACTAGCTACGTGACCCTGCATAAGATACAATCTCCATCTGCCTCAGTTTTTTCATCTGTAGAACGGAGATAATAGTCACACCTATCTCCCTCCTCCCCAGGTGTTATGAGAATAAATTTAGATGTTATTTCAAAAATTAAGACACTATATAAATTCTAGTTACCCTTTTTTAACTTTTTTTTTTAGCATTTTTGATTTTAACATTAACGTTAGCATTTTTCTCCTCTGCAAAATGAGACAGAATGGCACTGTAGCAACATAGTATAGTGGATAGGGCATTAGATTTGGAGTCAAAAAGACAAATTTTGTGTTAAACATTAGTTACATGACATTGGGGATGTCACTTAAGCTTTCAGTGCCTTAGTTTCCACACTTGTAAAACCATGGGATTGGCCGAGCTGGTCTTTGTAGTCTTTCTAACTCTAAATCTATGATCTTGCAATCCTATGGACAGAAGTTCATTGTGACCCCTTCCAGCTATGGGCACTCAGTGCTCCTAGCCTGTGCCCCTGATAGTGTGGAAGCATAAAGAGGATTGCCACCTCCTAGTGATGTGGTAGTAAGGGTTAGTGAGGTTAGTGAGGGTTTTCTCATGGAATCTATTAAAACTTATCCTCTAGGATCCTGGCCCCGTTCCCAGGGGGAAAATCTGACCTAAGAAAACCTGAAGGACTTAGAGGAATATGCCTCTTTCTGGGCTCCACACAGAAGACTTGTCGGGTCCCACTGAATTTGGCCACCACACACTAGCACAGGACAGAGAAAAATGCAAGCTCCACCCACCAAGCTCTACTCTTTTTTTCCTGCTCAGCTTCCTGTCCATGTTACCATGAGCACACATCATCTTGTGTGTGCTTATGAAGAAAGCATTTCCCTCTTTAAATGTTAAGCTCCTTCCTGGTTTACAATGGTCCACCTCTGATCCTGATGCCTTTGTTGACATTCCTAGTGTGTGGTAGAGGGAAAGAATATGAATTGTAAGGTATGTAAGTGCAAGCAAGGTGTGATTTTTGTTGTTGTTGTTTTTTCCTGTAGCTCAGGCTAAATTGTAAACATCTGAAGGATTAATCTCCTCTGAATAATGGTAATTCACAGCTGTGCTGAGTCACCTAGGTTTTCTTACCTTTTCACCAAGTCTTTGTTATATATTCTGGGAGGTAGGCAAATTGCCTTGGGGGTTCACTTAAGAGAAGGACCTTGTGATGCCCTGGATGGGACTCTGAGTAGCCATTTGTTAAGAGTCCTCTGACTACTCAGAGATTTTTGCTGTCCTGGTCTGGTGGTGTATGAAGGGGATGTATTATTTTGTTCAGATAGTAGGAGCCCTGTCTGTTGAATCTCTGTGCTAATTTCTCTGTTTGTATTTTCTCCACATTCAGGCTGCTGACCTTTACCCTGAACTAGTGAATGTGATTAAAGTAAGATTGTTAACCCCTTTAAAAGTTGTGTTTCCTTTGGCTAAGCAAATCAAAGAACCTGTGCTAGCAGGCCAGCCTAGGTGTGCTAGGGTGCTTGCTATTATAGGGTCAAGGGACACATGTTCAAACTCTTTATCATCAGTTTACTACTCATGTAAACTTGACCATCAACTTAATCTGATGTTAAATCTGAACTTTGGTTTCCTTAAATCCAGAATGAGGGGTTGAACGGGATGGCCTCTGAGCTCCCTTTTGCCTCTAGATTACTGTTCCTATGATCTTTCAGGCTAAATGGGGAAGATCGTCCCTTGGGTGAGAACTTGATCCAAAAAATTTGTGAGTTCCCTTTCCAATTCTGATATTGTATGAAACAGCACTGGCCACAATCCTATCACAAGAATTAGTATGCTTACCTGGAAACTGACAGATCTGGAATTTGATAAATTTTATTCGGTTCAAATCAAGAAACATCTATTTGGCACCTTCAGTGTTTTGGGGATACAAAGACAAAAACAAATCAGCCTCATTCCTTACTTAGAGCTTAGATTCTGTTCCAAAACATGCCAAGTGCACAGATAAGTAATGGAATTTGGTTAAGGAAACAGTGCTAACCCCTGAGGGAATCAGGGAAGAATTCTTTATGCAAGAGGTACCTGAGATGAGTTCAAAAGTAGGATGAGAATTCTGGGAAGCAGAGATTAGGGTTCTGGCACAAAGCTAGAAAACTAATGCCTTGATGTTTGTTGACTGTATCACATATCATTACTTTCACATTGTTATTTTCTGGTCTGTTAAATGCTTTGAAAGAAAAGAAAAAATGTAGTAGAAACAAGCACCTGATGGTCACAGTCCATATAGGAGAGAGACAACTTTGCTCTATGGCATTGACATGGAATTTAGGAACATTTCGCAGGGCAGGGGATCCCCTTGAGACAACATTCTTGACCTTCATTCTTTATGAGAAATGGTTAAAAATCCTGATCTGCCTCAGCAGAGCCACTCCCTCTATTTCCCTGGCCATCCCTAGCTAAAAAGATATCCACAGCCAGCTATTAACATAACGGGACAAGGGATGAGTCTGGACATCAATCAGACAATAATGCTGTCTGCAGCAAAGAGGAGCCCATCGACCAGGGCGACAGCTACTGAAAACTAATTAGCAAAGCCACATTGCAATAGAATTGTGAATTGAGCAAGGCATGCATTTACCTTCCACTGTGCTAATTAGTGAACCTATATTTAATAATAATTTTATTACTGCTGAGCACACAGACACATAATAAAGATCTCTGTGTTCCCCCATACTCTAGGGACCAAACCTTCCCTTAGTTCAGAGGGAAATTACATAGATTCCAATAGCCTTCCATAACTCACTCTGTAAACAGACCTGACTTATAATCCCAGCTCTGCCACTAATGCACAGTGTGGTATATAGCTAATAATTTGACCTCTCTAGCTCATGATTGCTTCATCTGCAAAATAAGGCTGATGAAGGAAATGATCTGTTTCTAAGGTTAATCTAACTCTATGATTAAAGCTGGAAAAGACATGAAGTCATTTAGATTGGATCTATATTTTACCTTTGAGACTCATGATATCCCAATGCATCACCCAATCCAGAGCTTGGTGGCCTTTATTTGCTGACCCCCGCCCCCCCCCCCCCCCCCCCCCCCCCCCCACACACATTGTACTTCCTCCTTCAAGGAGTTCAGGGCCTGATGATTCTATCTCTTCTTCCACAACTCCTGCCCTCAGGCCATCTACAATAGATGTAACCACCTCTCATTGTCTTTTTAAGTCTTTGCAGTCTGGCTTCCAGCTTCATCATTCAACCAAAACTATTTCTCTAAAAGTTCCTATGTATCTCTGAATTGTCAAATCTAATGGCCTTTTCTCCATCCTCATCTTTTTTTTTTAATCTCTCTATAGCTTTTGACACTGCTGATCACTTTCCTCTTGATAGTCTCTTCTCTCTAGGATTTGCTAACACTGCTACCTCCTGTTTCTCCTCCTAACTGTATATCTGCTTCTTCTATGTCTTCTTTGCTAGATCTTCATTCAAAATCATTCCCACTAATCATTTTTGAAACACAAGGTTCTGTCCTGGGATCCCTTCTCTTCTCCTTTTATACTTTACTTGGTTATCTCATCAGCACTCATGGATTCAATTATTATCTCTACATATATAGTTCTCATATCTACTTCTCTAACCCTAAACACTCTCATGACCTCCAATCTCATATCTCCAGCTGACTATTAGAGATCTTTAACAGGATGGCCCATAGATGTCTTAAACTCAACATGTCTAAAACTGAGCTCATTATCTTTCTGTCCCCTCTGTCCCCCCACAAGAAAAAGAAACAAAAACACTTTTCTTAATTTGCCTATTACTTTTCAGGGTGCCACCATCTTCCTACGCTTACAACCCAGGTGTCATCCCAACTTACTGTCTCTCACTCTCCATGTCCAGTAAGTTGTCAAGTCCTGCCATTTTATATTCATAACATCTCTCATACATGTCCCCTTCTCTCCTCTGACATAGCCACCACCTTGGTGCAGACATACCTTACCTATGCCTAGTTATTTTCATCTCGTTTCTCCCCCTCAATATGTAAACTTCTTGAAGATAGTGATTTTTTTGGTTTCTTTTTTTTTCCTTTGTATCCCCATTATTTATAACAGTACCTGAAAATAATAAATGCATCCTCAGCCTACTGTGATCTTGGCTAAATTATTGCACTCATCTGGGCCTCAGGTTCTTCTTTGTAAAATGAGGTATTGGGATGGTTACTATCTAAAGTTCTTTTCTGCTGTGTACTCTGATTTAACCACAATGAATTGTAAAAGGAGAGAAGCTTGTCCTTTCTCCTTTGCTTGTTTCTCAACTCAGTGGGACCACCTCTCTCACTTTATATTCTCTCACCCCACTCGCCACCCACCAAATAAAAACTTGCTCCAAGACTCCCAGTTACATCAAGATATCATAACTAAGAACATCTTTAAGAGTCACCCTTCTCTGAGAAACCAACAGCTTAACGAGTATTAATGCCTTTAGCTAAACAGAAGGAACTCACTTAGATGAATTTCTGTAATCAATCAGCAATGTGGGGATTAGAGGAGGATGTGATAGGGAGTTCATCAGAAAGTGTTGTTTCTCTCTGTGAGTATAAGGAACATTTGCTTGTGCCCCCAACTCCACTCCTAGATCTAACTCCCCTTTTTAAGACTGTTCTAGGATAACTACTCCCCATTCTTTCCTCTCTATTATTAATTTTACCCTTTTTATATACAGTTATCACTGTCTTGAGGGTTTTTCTCCCTACTCAAAAGATGATAACTTCGACTTATTATTTGTTATTGGTGACTTAAAGGAAGATGTAGATGGCATCTTTACAAAATATTAAGATGACATAAATTAATAAGGATAGTTACTGCCATGGGTGAAAAATTCTCAATTCAGAAGATTTAGAGAAGTTGGACTGTGGAGAGAAAATTAACAAGGGGCAGTGGATAAAGCATTGGATTTGGGAGGCAGGAGGTTGGCTTCAGACACTTGTTAATGATGTGAACTAGGTAAATCATTTAATCTCTTCATCAGTTTCCTCATCTGTAAAATAGGGTGAATAACAGAAGCCCCCTTTCAGGGTTGCGACAAGAACAAAATGAGATAATATCTGCAAAGTGGCTTGCAAACCTTTAAGCACTATCTAAAGACCAATGCTGCTGCTGCTGCTGCTGCTGCTGCTGATGATGATGATGATGATAAAATTTAATGGGGACAAATGTAAAATCTTGCATATAGGCTTATAAAATATACTGTACATATACAACATAGAGGAGGAAGAGGTTGGCAGCAGTTAATGTAGGGTGAAAAAAAACCCAGAAATTTTAGTTGAACAGAAGCATTGACCTAATATTAGTTGCTAAAACATATAATGTATTATTTGGCTATCTTAAAACACATGGAGGGGAAGATAATAAAAGGGAAATATAATAACGACAATTGACATTTTGTAGCACTTTAAAGTTTATATATGTTATTTCAGGTAATCCTAATTAAAACTCTTTAAGGTAGATATTAAAGGTATTATTATCCTCATTTTGCAGACGAGGAAATGAATATTATGAAAGGTTAAGTGACTTTACCATGACTACATAGCTAAGATGTGTCTGAGATTGGAAATTCAAGACTCTCAGGCACTCTTTTCATCATAACATGATGCCTCTCTATTTTGAGAGTAAGGATAGCAATCCATTCCACAATCAGCCAACAAGCAGAAACTACCTTTTGCTCTTCTTTGTAATGCTAGCAGTTAGCACAGTGCCTAGCACATCAAAGCCATTTAATAAATATTTATCAACTAACTGAAATATATGTGTGTATATGTGTATGTATCTATGTAGATTGTGTGTTTATCTATTGTATGTGCACATATGTATTTATACTGTGTACATATGCCTTCTGTTGTGTATATATGCACAATACAATGTACATATTACACATGTATATGTGTATTCATGTATACACAGGTGCATATACATATACATCATGTAGAGTAAACATGTGTGCTGTATGTGTGTGTGTATATATATATATATATGTATGTATATATGTATGTGTTCACACACAAACCCCAGGTTGGGAACTCAAGGCTTTCTTGGAGGACAGAGAATGTTAAGAGCCTGATCACATAGCCACTATGGGTCAAAAGCAGAATTTTAAGCCAGGTCTTCCTGAATCTGAGGCTGGCCTTTTTTCTATTATGACATGCTGACTCTCACGCAAGATACATGAACAATAAATAAAAGGCAATTGTTTTGAATGGGCGAGATTATTACCAGAGATTATCAGGAAAGATCTCATGTAGGAGAGGATAAGTTAAGTGTCAAAGGATGCTGGGACTTCTGAGGGGCAGAGGGGAGAAGGGAGTGTGCTTCAAGCAAGAGGACTAGGTCCTGGTGAGGTAAATGGAATGTCTCATGTGAATGATAGCAAGCAGTCCAATTGGTCTGGATCACGGTATTCAAGAAGGGAAATAATATGAGAAAGGAGGAAAATATCTATTGAGCATCAGATATGTGCCAGGCACCATGCCAAGAGCTTTTGACAACTATTTTGTCAAAAGTCTGGAAAAGTAGGCTAAAGATTGTGAAGGGTGTTAAATGAAATTGTAGAGTTTAATCTAGAGGCAACAGGGAGCCTCTTGATCTTATTGAGCAGGTAAAGACATGGTAAACATGTATTTTAGGGACATCACTAGGTTCTAGTACTATGCCTATCACTAATGACTTATGTGACTTTAGGCCTTACCAGGTCTCAGTTCCCCTCCTTTACAAAATAAGACAGTAGAAATAATCTTTAAGTCTCTGTCTAGTTCTAAAATGATATGATTCCAATAGTATCACTTTACTCCCTATGTGAAATCATGTACCCACTACTAGGAGTCACGTTTTAACAAGGAAGTATCATGTAATTATAGAACATTCATTGGAAGGGAAATAAATGGTGGCAGCCATGTATTCTACCCAAAGTGGTAATCATTTTCGAGACCCTGATCTCAGGACTGAGCATAGGACTAAGTAATTAAACCAAGAAATTACATGGAGTTTGCAAACATAGCTAAGGCACATAAACTCAGAGCTAGCACTTAACAGAAAAGAAAGCACAAATATTTCTTATTAAAGTTGAAGTGATGTATTTTATGAAGAACAGACAAAAAAAAACAGGGAAGTCATCGCTTTTTTTGTAGTTAACAATGCTCACTGCCCCTCCTCGCTCAACAAATGCTTTATGTTGTGAAGTTCAGAGAAGGAAAAAAATCCCTGACACAGCTATTCCTTCTAGAGGGCTTGTTAAGAGCTAGGGAGCCTTCTCTGGGATTAAAACTTACTTCAAAAAGCTTTGTCTATGGTCTCTGTTTGTCCTCCATGCAAAAGCATTAAAAGTGCCTGCAGAGCTAAGATCCTAGAGTGAAGCTTTGGTGTTTTTCTTTCCATAACACATTTTCTTCCACAGAAACCACATGGATTGGCTACATATAAAGGAGATAAAGGAGGAGGAGGGAAATCCCTTTACATTTCTTACATATTTTATGTATCTCTGGTATTTCTGTGCCAGTTGTAGTGATTTTTCTCTCATAAATTTGAAGGATTTGTTATGAATAAGAATGAAGACTCAGGGACCTCTAAATAGGAAAATATGGCTTGCCAGGGTTGCCATTCCTCTCTCTTCCCTTTTACTACATCTTTACAAAATTGGGTGCTGTTTATCCTAGAGGAATTTGCATTTTTCTGGCCTCAGTGGGAGGCAAAACACAAATTTGTCTTTTTTTGGGGGGGAGGTGTTATCTAAGTTCTGGTTCATTTATATATGCATATGTGAGATACAGAACAAAAAAGATCACTTGTGAATCAGCACCTCTTGTTCTTGCTGTTTTCCTAAGAATTTCTTTCAGATTCTAGATATTTCCTTCCAGTATAACTTGGTGAGCTGACAAGATGCTATCCTACCCCAACATATGAATATGCATATATAAATGTGTAAACACATATACTTATGTACATATACATATCTGTATAAATACATATTTACACACCCTTACATGTGCAGAGCCAAGCATTTATGCTGGTTATCCAGTAACATTCCTTGAAAACAACACACAAAAAAAATTTACAAAATTAATCAAATTTATTTTTTGATGTCTACCCTTTCTTCACCTTTTCCCCCATTGATACCTATGTTCTTTCCCTTTCAGGTACTCACTGCTTTGTGCTATTCTCCCCCATACCTCACCCATCCTCAAAGCTTGCTTTTAACTGAGGACACAATAAAGTTAACAACTTTCTTGGCTCATCTTTCTATTCCTGGTATTTATCTTACACTTATATTAAACAATACATTTTCACAGAATCGTGCAATCTTAAAATTGGAAAAAAGTCATCTAGTTAGAGAATCAAACAATCCAACTCCTATCCTGATAAAACATCTTGTGTCACCCCTTTACCCCTCCTCAAGAGCTAGATCATTCCCCTGCCCCTATACACAAGATTCTTGAAAGCCTCTACTTGTAAACTTTTTATTAGACTTTCTCCCAATGCAGCCAATTCCATTTTAGGACAATTTTAATTGTTAGAAAACTTTTCTTTATATCAAGCTGAAATCTGCTTTTCTGCAACTTGCATCCAGCATGCCTAGTTCTGACCTCTAGGGTCAAGCAGAACAGATTTATTATATCTTCTATATGATAACCTTTCAGAAAAGAAAAACAAATACCCACCCAACTTCCTCTGCCTAAGTTTTATCTTGCCTTTGAAAACAATCAAAATTTCTGTATAGAGCCATAATGCCTGTTGTTCTTTAATCATTTTCAGTCATGTCTGACTCTTCATGACCCTTTTTGGGGTTTTCTTAGTAGAGATACTACATTGGTTTGCCCTTTCCTTCTCCAGTTCAATTTACTGATGAAGAAACTAAGGAAAATAAGATGAAGTGACTTGCCCAGGGTCACAGAGCTGGTAGGTATATCTGAGGCCAGATTTGAGCTCAGGTATTCCAGACACTAGGCCTAGTACTTTAGACACTGTACCACCTAGCAGCCCATAATGGCTATTATTGATCTCCTTCTATATCTTTAGAAACCATCCTTTTAGCAATTAAAATTTTAGTATGAAATTAAGTAAAACTATATGGCCTATGATATTTATATTTCTTTTTTAAAAATTGGAACTACTTTGTAAGTCTTCAGTCTTGGGATGCCACTCACATTTTCCATGAGTCTCCAAAAATCATTAAGAGCAGCTGAGTGATCACATTTATTCATCTTGTCAGTACCCTGGGATATGGTTCTCATGGGTCTTGTGACTTGAACCCATTGAGAAGATTTAGGTACTCTTTTACTATTTACTTACTTACATTAGTTTCAACTCCCTGTTAATCATTTTTTAAATTTTTTTCTTTATTAATTTGTTTGTTTATTTTAGTTTATAAGATTCAGTTCCACAATTCCTTGAGTTTCAAATTTTCTCCCCCTCTCCCCACCCCCCCCTCCCATGGCAGCATGCAATCAAGTATAGGATCTACAAATTCTTTCACATTAGACATTAGTCAGGTTATAAAGAAGGATTGTATCAGATGGAATGAACAATGGGAAAGATGAAACAAAACAAAACCAGAAAAAGAGAGCAAGTAGTTTGCTTCAATCTGCATTCAAACTCAGTTCTTTCTAGTTCTTTCTGTGGATGTAGACATCTCTCTCCATTATGAGTCTTTTGGAGTCGACTTATAACCCTTCTTTGCTGAGAAGAGTCCAGTCTATCAAAGTTGGTCATCACACATACGTTGTGTCTGTAATCGTGTACAAATTTCTCCTGGTTGTGCTCTTCTCATTCAGCATCAGTTCGTATAAGGCTCTCCAGGTAAATATGAAGTCTATCTGCTCCTCATTTCTTATAGCACAATAGTATTCCATTACATTCATATGCCACAACTTGTTTAACCATTCCCCAATTGATGGGCATCCCCTTAATTTTTAATTTTTAATTCTTTGCCACCACAAAAAGAGCTGCTATAAATATTTTTGTACTTATTTACTTCCTCCCACTTCTTGGGGATACAATAGAAGTGGTATTGTTAGGTCAAAGGGTATGAAATTTTTTTCTTCTGGAAAACTTTTTATTGTAAGTGGAATGGGACACAGCAAGTTAGATGATTTCAATTTTGTTGGCAACATCTAAAGCATCATAGTCTAGAGCAAGATGGACATAGGCCTTCTTCCTTCTCTCCATCGGGCCGGATCACTGTGTTGACCTTGGCCACATCAATGTCATACAGCTTCTTTATGGCCTACTTGATCTGATGCTTGTTGGCCTTGATGTATACAATGAAGATTAGGGTGTTGTTGTCCTCAATCTTCTTCATAGCAGACTCGGTGGTCAAGGGAAACTTAATGACGGCATAGTAATCGAGCTTGTTTCTGCGAGGGGCACTCTTCCGAGGGTATTTGGGCTGCCTTTGAAGCCTCAGTGTCTTGGGTCGCCAGAAGGTGGGGGATGTTCGGATCTTCTTCTTTTTGTGGCTATGGACACCCTTCAGCACTGCCTTCTTGGCCTTCCAGGCCTTGGACTTGGCTTCTGTCTTGGGGGGGACAACAGCTTCCTTCTTCGCCTTTGGTGCCATCTTGGGGGAAAGGGTCTGGTATGAAATTACTTATTGGGCATAGTTCCAGATTGCTCTCCAGAATGGTTGAATCAGTTCTCAACTCCACCAGCAATGCATCAGTGTTCCAATTTGTCCACATCCTCTCCAGCATTTGTCATTTTCCTGTTTTGTGATCTTAGCCAATCTGACCAGTGAGATGTGGTACCTCAGAGTTGTTTTGATTTGCATTTCTCTAATCAGTAGTGATTTAGAGCATTTTTTCATATGCTTATAAATATCTTTAATTTCTTCCTCTGAAAACTTCTTGTTCATTTCCTTTTAATCATTTAAAAAAACACATTGTTACTGATTATCTACACATACAAGAAAGTGTCCCACTTTCCCTATTCTCTAGCAATTTTATCCTTCACCTAAGTATCACACTAGAATGTGGGCACCAATTGAACAGAGGAGAAAGATAAGGAATTCAGCTATGCAAAGGGGGTCCTAGCATTAACTGACATTTTTATGAGTGGATTATGAGAATGGAGGATCAGAGAGCTAGAGCTATAAAAGACAATAGAAGTCATCTAGAGTTTAGAAATCATACAGCTAAGTAAGAGATCTGCAATTTGAATGCACATCTTGTTACTTCAAATTTAGCACTTTTTGCACTGAACCTAGATTTGAATGACTTTCTACAACTTCCAGCCCAGTCATTTAGCTTTATAGAGAATGAATTTCATGTATCCTGAATATAATCAAAGCACACACAATTCTGCAGTGCCAAGCAGCCCTAAATGCATTGGCTCTCATCCCGAAAGAAAAGAGGGACTCATGTGGGATACCAGCAGTAAGAGTTAAATGATCATCTGTTACTCAGATCCTAATCATTGCTGTCCATTAACATAATGTTCCCTGTAAGCTGTGGCTTCCCATATTGGCCAGACATGGCCATATATATATTTGGTCTAGCCAGCTGTGACCTTAAATGGGGGTGGGAGGTGGGGAGAGATAGAAAAAAGAAACTTGGCCCAGGCCATTGCATACCTCATGCTGATTGATCAACCTGAAATAGTTTAATCTGCAAAAAAATGGAGTCTTACAAACTGACTGGGATTAATCAGCTTCAGCACTAATTCCTTTTGGTGGTCTCATTCGAATAGACCATCCATCACCAAGACCTCCTTGGATAATAGCATTACTGTAATATCTAATTTCCCATTAATTCCATTGTAATTTAGCCAGCATTCATTCTCAGACTAATCCCCAAGGAATTACATCAGACATTCCCACGAATGTCGACATAATTAAAGACCATGGATGTTATGATAGTGAAGAGAAAGGGAGGGAGAATGATCTACAGATAACTATGATGCATTGTTCATGAATCATAGAGTAACACAAAGAATGCTTAGCTGGATATTGGTTTGTAGCACACTGAAAGATGGGAAGATGGAAAATGGTCCATTGGAAAGACTGATGATAAATATTGAGCACTTAACATGACAATAAGCCAGTCAGTCAATAAACATTTAAGTGCCTACTATGTGCCATGTACTATGCTAAGTAGTAGGAATACAGAGAAAGACAAAAGACAGCCCATGTCCATGAGGAGTTTTCAATCCAATGGGGGAAACCACATACAAACAATTACAGACAAACAAGCCATATACAAGACAAATTGGAAATAATCAACAGAGGAAAGACACTAGAATTAAGAGGGATTGGGAAAGACTTGTGATAGTGAGATTTTAGTTCTGACTTGAAGGAAGCCAAGGAAACCAGAATGCAGAGCTTTTCAGGAATGGGTCAGATATTAAATGTGGCCCCTGTAGCCTGCTATACAAGCATTTGTATGAATGTTGTATCTTTAGAGTAGAGGTTCTTAATTCTTTCTTTTTTTTTAATCATAGATTCTTTTTGCACTCTGTTGGAATTTGTTACCTTACATTCATAATTTTAGGAAATGCTAACTTCAGTTAGAAATTAGTGAAAATAAATATGTATCTTTTTTTTCTCCATCCACATTCATGGATCTCCTGAAATCTATCCTTAGACCCTTGGATCCAAGGATTAAAATGACTACTTTAAAGGCTTTATACTTCCATCTGCTATACACAGTCCAATTTTCCCCTATCAGAGTCTATTCTAGGTATATAGCTCTAGTGTTTTAAATAGAAATAAAACCTTTTTTTTCTTATTTTAAAGCTGATAAATGTTGGTAGGCATACCAACAAACAATTGTGTACCACCAAGGCAAACTTGTCAAGAGTTACTCATCTACCAGGAATATAGATTTTTTTTTAATCTTAAAGTTAAAATCCAGCATAATACAAACAGAAATGCATTCCACAGCAAGTGAAAACAGACATTTTCTTTCTCCTGATTTTGTTACAAAATGTTTCTCACCTTGTCTTGTTCTTCCATGATCATTTCAATTACTGAATGCAAGTCAATGAGAAGTTTGTATGTGGTCAATGATATTACAATATGTATGTTATAAGTTTGAAATGATTTAATTGCACATTTATTCAGTATCATATAAACTGTCTTTTTCAGTGTCAAAACTTTGATTTTGTCAATGTGAAGGAAT
Organism: Petaurus breviceps papuanus; assembly: GCF_028583685.1. Taxonomy (NCBI): domain Eukaryota; kingdom Metazoa; phylum Chordata; class Mammalia; order Diprotodontia; family Petauridae; genus Petaurus; species Petaurus breviceps. The sequence continues at coordinate 6,279,116 of NW_027185712.1, forward strand.
CCACAGTGTAGAAATTTTCCTCACCTCCAAACACACACACACACACACACACACCTCTACTGATGCAGATAGGCCCCTTATCTGTTACTTATAGTCTTATAGAGTTACCTGAGTACACTGGGCGATTAAATTAATTGTCCAGGGTCACACAACTACTATGTATCAGAGGAAAGATAAATCAAGTCAAGAACCTTATTTACTCTCTTGACATCTTTGTAACCATACTGAATAACAAAATATTTTTCTCATTTACTTAAGTAATTTACTTAAAGCTTCAGAGCTTTCATTTTCTTATGTAAAGGGATTAAATACCCTCCATGAGCTTACAATCACATTAGAGAAAGGATAGAACAGATATGCAGACATATGCATAAGAAAGAGATGGTGATAAGAAAGTATCTAATTGGGTACCAGGCAGATGCAGAAGATGAGTGTTACCTGAAGTCACATTTTAAGAAAAAGTAGATCTAAAACTGATCCTTGAAGAATGATAGCAAAGAAAAGGTTTTAAAAAGTGAGCAAGGCATATCTGCTATGAACAATGGAGAGGGTATAGGGGAAAAGGCGAGAATGAGTTCATTTGGATTCCTAGGATGTTTCAGTCAGTCAATTCAAAAACATGACTTTTCCTAAAGGATGGGAATGAAGAGGAATCACTATGCTGGTTTCAGACCTGAGGCTCAGTCTAAACTGATTTGGCTGCAATACTCTAAGTATCTCTATCTAAGTGGTTCACAGGAGCCTATAGCTGAAGCTAGGAGGTGCTTCACAAGCCATATGATCTAACCTTTTCATTTTATATATTTAGAAACTGGGGTCCTCAAGATTAAGTGACTTTTAGGATCATAGATGTTTAGTATGAAGGGACTTCAAAAATTATAGTCCAACCTCTTCATTTTACAGATTTGACCAGTAAGGTCTAGAAAACTTAAATGACTTTCTCTTACATTACATAAGTAATCAGCATTAAGCCTAGGTCCTCTGACTCAAGAATCTCTTTTCTTTCCATCATACTATGCAGCCTCCCTTTGTCCAACATCACACAGGTAATAACCATTGATGGCTATTTGACAAGATTTGAACTCATATCCTCTCTTTAAAGAGCCAATGAGTATTCTATTGTATCAGGTTGCCCTTTCTTTGAGAGGGATGTGCAAGAATGATCATAGATAGCAATAATTTATTATTTACACTACAGAACAAGAGGCAAGATTATAAACAGACATAGAATGAACTTCATTATCAGTGGAATGAAACACTGGAATGGTGATATGGAAAAATTGTAGTGTCTAGACTCCTGGGGATCTTTAGCAAAGAGAATAGACAATTACCTGCCTGAAGGTAGGGATCAAAGTATCTTTTGTTTGGTCTTTGGAATCTATTACGTAGTCCATGGTATAATTAGAATGTGCTAGAATGGTATCCACTAGAATCCAAAGGATTCCATGAAATGGGCCTTGAATGTCACCACACCAATAGGTCATATGAAGGGGATAATGGTGTGGGATTGTGTAGAAAAGACTATTAGCCAGGGCAAATTTTGTTGTTCAGTCATGTCTGACTCTTTTGTGACCCCATGTGGGGTTTTCTTGGCAAAGATACTGGAGTGGTTTGCCATTTGCTTCTCCAACTCATTTTATAGATAAGGGAACTGAGGCAAAAAAAAAAAAAAAGGCTAAGTTCAGGGACAGCTAATAAGTATCTGAGGCCAGATTTGAATTCAGGAAAATGAATCTTCTTCACACTAGGCTCAACACTCTTTGTACTGTGCCACCTAACTGCCCAGGGAAACACCATTATTACCATTCGGAATCCCTAAAATCATTAAGAAAATTGAATTAACTCATGATGAAAATGTGACAGCAGAAAGAGTAGAAAGAAAAAAAAAGTATAAATAGGTTGAATGGACTTGGAAAGAAAGAATATTATTGTAGTGGTAGTAGAAGTTCATGGAAGTGGTGGTAGGAAACAAGAAACATGGCAACTCTTACTCTTGGCCCTGTGGATTCAGAAAGAGAGGGAGAATGAGACATCACCAATTCACAGTCTTATAATGAGCCTAATGTCCTTGCAGGAAAGCCATGTTTCAGGTAAAGTTGTTGGTTGTTGTTGTTTTTTTTTTTTCAGGTTGAAGGCATGATAAATATGTTATTTGACTAATGAGGAAAAACTGCCACCACTCCCATAAACTAATAACAGTTACAATGATCATGCCTTGCATTTGTTTGCTATTGTTTATCTGTTAAACTATTTTTGCAATTACTTTATCCTCATAACAAGGCTGTAACATAAGCATTATAATCCCCATTTGAAAAGTAAAGAAACTGGAGTATATAGGGTTTAGCTGATTTACCCAGTGACACAGAACAAATGAATGACAAATCTTTTACTTCCTCAAAGACCACCACCAATCCCTCCTCAGTCTTTTCTTAAGTAGGTTAAAATATCTCAGGAAAGAAAATAACCATTGATACTCAGAAACTCTCAATGCAGTGGGGAAATAGACCAATTCTAGTCACACATCAGCATGTTTGCTTTCATTCCTAAAAACAAGGGCAGCTTGGCATAGAAAGGACGTAATTCTTGTGGTTCAGACATGCTTGCAGATGAGAGCTTCCTAAGGGCCTTGGGAATAGGCAAGATGTATGATGATTTCCATTTCACATCTTCAGGATGACAAAAAAAAAGTGCTAAAGGGATAGGTATGTAATATTTTGCATACTTTAGTTAGCCCACTGTGCAGTAGCTTTAAATTCTAATCTTATTTTTGCTTTCATTTTATTTATGTCGAATGAGTTTTCCACTTAATCATTTTCATAATACTCCTTGCTCCTATTATTGCCTCAATTTTCTAAGAATTGTATATGGATTCAAAGTAGAAGTTTTAGAGGTCATCTAGTCAAACCTGTTACCTAGTTCAGAAATGGGCTCTGCAATATCTCTGGTAGGGAGAATTATCCAGCAGCTTGAAAAATTCAATGATAAGATCCTTACAAGGCAGCCCATCTTATTTTTGAACAACAATAACTATATAAAAACTCTTCCGTATATTGAGAAAAAAATGTGCCTCCCTATCGTTTCTCATTGCAGGTTAGTTCTGCCTTCTAGAACTACATAGTCTAGCTTTACCCTCTAGTGTGGGAGTTGAACTAGAACTGTAGTATACTTTTCAACAATCACTATCTATGAGTTTATGATTTACACAGCAAAAGATTAGTCTTTTTCCCACGTGATAACCCTTGAACTATCTGAAGATACCTATTACGACTCACAAAGAATTTTATTCCACTAGTACTATTCTCTGACTATGTGACTTCATGATTCTACTTTATTATAAGAAACCTCTCTGTTCAAACCAAATTAGTCTACTCATTGTGCCCTAATAAACACACTTAACATTTCCTAGATACTAGCCTTAGCTCAAGCCATTTTCCCATATAGAATGCCCTTCACTTGTTCAGTCTCATCTAAAGACCATGATGTCTTTCCTGTCTATCCTTGCCAACAGTAGTCTCATATCTCTTGACTCACTGTACTTCTGCTTAGCAACAGTAGGCAGTTCTCTACTTATAATCTCCTGAAATTGCAAGTGACTTCTAAATGGATTTAAAGTCAGAAATGGGAAATTTCCACATCTCTGCACCCCACCCACCCCGATGAGCCTGTAGTTAACAGTAAACAATTCAGGCATTCAATTATATGCTCTTCTCAGTGAGTTAAATATTTAATTTTCTCAGGACAAATACTCCCAGGAGAAATAAACAATTCAGTCCTGACCACTTTAGTATGAATAAAGTTATTAAATGGTTCTTATGTGACTGCATGGAGGTGAGGAGGTGATAGTATGAAAACAATAGAGAAAACAAGAAGCAGGGGGATTAAAAAAAAGTTTTATATCCTTTACGATTCTATCAAGATTCCATCTTACATAATTTTTTTCCTATTTTTCTTGTTTGTTATAGCCCCTCCCATTGAACAGTGGAAATGTTAACATGTGGTTGTTGTCTTTTTTTTAAACACGGGTGTCTATTCCAGAAGATATGCGGAACTCTGGCCACTCTGTCTCATTATCATTATCCTGTATCTCATTATGCTGATACCTTCATTCATCCTCCTAGTTCCCAAGATTCTAATGCTCATAATTGTTTTTTAATTTCACCTTCCAGTTGTTCACTAAATGCAACATTATTGCTTATTTTAATTAAAAACATTTCTTTATCCCAAATCTAAGGTGGGCCAGTTTTTGAGATTTTATTGGGGGAGGGGGAAGGGAGGGAGAAAGAGTAGGAGGGAGACAGAGAGTTGATTAATCACTTACTCTTCTGCTCAACAGTATTTCATGTCTCACTTTTTCCTGTTACATCTAAACTCCTTTGCCTGACTTTCAAGGTCTCCCTTAATATTATCCCACCCTACCTGTCCAACCTAGTTTCCCATGACTTTTTAATATGAGTAAAGCAATTGTAATTAAATAGGCCACATTTTTATTGCCTCTGTTTATGTTATAGAATATAAACTCATTGAGGTCAAGGACTATTTCATTTTGAACTTTTTATCCTCAGAGGTTATCACAGTATCTGGCACATAGTTGGACCTGAATAAATGTGTGATGAATTAAACCAGTTCCATATTTCCCCTATTTCAAAACCTGAGGCAAATCTCATCTCTTCAAAAGCATTCTTGTAGAACTATAACTATACTTTAAAATGCCTTTTTCACCTAGTGTTTCTACTAAAAAAAAAAAATAACACCTTATTATGTATCATCTCACTTACTGATTTTTCCATGTTTCTTTTCTCTTCATCTAGATGGTAAGTTCCTTGGAGGTCTATAACTATCATTTCTTTTTACATATAAAGCAGTTGTCCTAAACTCCCCACTGTCCTCCACAAATCCAATCAGTTGCCAAATACTGCCTTCTATTGTCCTACAACATCTTTTGCATATGGTCCTATTCTTTTATTCTTATAGCCACCACTTTAGTCCATGACCTCATTACCTCTCACTGAAATGATGCAATATCTCCTTTTTGTCTCCTTGCTTCAAGTCCCTTCCTATTCCAATCTATCCTCCAAACAGCTGCCAAAATGATTTTCCTTAAGTGTAGATCTGATCATGTTTCTCTCCCATTCAGTAACCACCAGTGGCTTCTTACAGATTCTGGGATAAAATATAGTGTCTTTTGTTTGAATTTTAAAGCCCTTCACAACCTCGCCCCAACCTTTTCTTTCCAGTCTTATTAACATTACTCCATTCTCTGTAGTTTACAGTCTAACCAAACTGGCCTTTTCTCTGTGACTCATACATGGAAATCAATTTTCCATCTCCAAGACTGAAATGGTTATCCTCCATGCCTGAAATGAACTCTTTGCTTACCTCATAAAATCACTCAGTTCCTTCACAATGAACATCAGTCATGATCTTCTGCACAAAGCTTTTCAAGTTGGTTAACTGCTGTTGCCCACCCTCCCTAACTATCTTACATTTATTATTTTTAGTTAATTTTAAAGATAATGTACTAATACCTTTTGGTTTAATACAAAGGCTATCCTTTACACAAATACTATACAAAGATTAAAAAAAATAGAAAGAAGGAAAGGAGGGAGTGAGGGAAAGGAAGGAAGGGAAGGAGGAAAGAGAAAGAAAGGAAGAAAGAAAGAAAGAAAGAAAGAAAGAAAGAAAGAAAGAAAGAAAGAAAGAAAGAAAGAAAGAAAGAAAGAAAGAAAGAAAGGAAGGAAGGAAGGAAGGAAGGAAGGAAGGAAGGAAGGAAGGAAGGAAGGAAGGAAGAAAGAAAGAAAGACGGAAGGAAGGAAGGAAGGAAGGAAAGAAAGAGGAAGGAAGAAAAGAAGTACTTAAGTAAAATCAATTAACACATCAACCAAATCTGTCAGTATACACACAAGCATATGTGTTTATATACATATATGTAGATATGTATGTGTGTGTTTATATGCATATACATATGTGTGAGTATGCATGTATAGTCCTTCCTTTCCATAAAAAAATTATGCTGGTACACTTTTTTTCCTTAATTCATATCCAGAGCCAGTCTTGGTCAATATATTTGCATAACATTCAGTCTTGCTGTAATTCTTCCCATTTACATCATTGGAGTAATTGCGTATATTATTCTCCTAGTTCTTCACAATAACTTCACAATAAATTAACTCACATTAGTCTCCCCAAGTTTCTGTCAACTCTTTACATTTGTCGTTTCTTATGGTGCAGTATCCTTTCATTCCATTCATGTGCCACAATGTTTAGTTATTTCTAAATCTAAAAAATTCCTCCATTTCTATTCTTTGCTTTTTTTTATTATTTAAAAAAAAAGTCACAATGAATATATATTTTCCAGCTAAACAAATCCCCACATAGGTCATGTCCAAATATACACATCTCATTTCAGATTTTGAGTTCAGCATATCTCTGGCAGGAGATAGGTGGCATGATTTATCCTCAGTTCTCTAGACTCACTGTTTTTTCTGTGTAATGGTTTATTATTGTATTAATTAAAGTTGTCAAGTCTTTCAAAGTTGTTTTCTTTCTATAATGTGTTGTTACTGTGTAAATTGTTTTCCTAGTTTTTCTCACTTCACTGTGTCTTGTAATATAGATGTCTTCCCAGTTTTCTCTGAAACTATCCATTTCATCATTTTTATGACACAATAATCTTCCATTACATTAATATATCACATTTTGTTTAGCCATTCCTCAATAATAGAACATCCCCATAGTTTCCAATTCAAGATTACTATGAAAAGAACTGCTATAAATATTTTTCATACATATGAGTTCTTTATCTCTTTCTTTGAACCCTTTGGAGTAGAAATCTAGTAGAGGTACAAGTGAGACAAAGTTTATTCACTTTTTTGAGTACCATTCCAAATTGCTTTCCAGAATGGCTGAACCAATTCACAGGTGGGTGACATAATGGATAGAGTATCAGATCTGGAGTCAGGAAGACCTGGATTCAGATCTGGTCTCAGATACTTAGTAGTTGTGTGACTGATTCAGGGAAAGTCATTTAACCTATCTGTCCCTCAGTTTTCTTGTCTGCAAAATGGGGATAATAATAGTAGTTACCTTCCAGGGTTGTAAGGATCAAATGAGATAATATCTATAAAATGTTTTGCAAACCAACATGGCTAATCTGAAAATATGCTTTGCACAACTTCACATGTATAACCAATACATAATGCTTGCCTTCTCAAGGAGTGGAGAGGGGATAAGTGGGAGGGAGAGAATCTGGAACTCAGAATTTTAAAACATGAATGTTAATAACATTTTAAATGTAACTTGGAAATGTTTAACAAATTAAAATACATAAAAATAGGTTTTGCAAACTTTAAAATCTACACAAATATTATTATTTATGTAATGCTGTTTATTTTATATGCTATATAAATGCCATATTTTTATATAAACATTTTTGTTATTGTTTTGTATTCATGCTACATATACTTACAGACATATATGTGGTTTGTCTTGATAGCAGGTAAGTTTCTTGAGAAATGGGACTGTATTTTTAAAAAATTTTTGTATCCCAAAGACCTAGCACATTTTTTAACTATATATAGCAAACAATAAATGCTTGTTGAATGATAAACAAAGTGCTCTGCAATCTTAGATCTTGAATAAATAAAACCTTCCTACTTTTAGAAATGAGGAAATCATCAGAGTTCTAGTATAATCAAGGTCATATGTAGATAGTATGTAGTAGTTCAGAGTTTAAACCCACGTCTTCTAACTCAAAATACAAGGGTCCTTCTGCTAGGAGTTTAGACTCCTCTTTCCCAGTGTCCTTAAAACCACCTTTTGCCCAGAAAATAAAATCGAATGCTGTGGGCTCTGTTTTCATCACCACAGCCAAAAGCTCTTTTGCAAGCCAAACATGCTTTCTGCCATTCCTCCACATCTGTAACATTTAACTTTAATGCCTCTGCCCCTGAGGAGTTGCAGAACAGCATTTCAATGTGCCTACTGGAGATCTGGCCTAAAGAACCAGTGGCATGTCAGCTTATCAGCGGCTGACCTTTTCTATTGACATTGTCTTCAGGTTGGCTTGGCAGCACAGGAGGGGAATAAATCTCCTCCTCTAGACTGGGCTGACTGGCCAGCTTCCTGCAGCCAGGCCACAATTTAAGGGGAATTGGAAATTGCCAACCTCACTCGGGTGGCATAAAATTTATTAAGGAGAAAAGAGCTGTCCCTGGCAAGGAGAACAAGGGCCATTAAAATGGATCCAGAGAGGAGGGCTGCTTCCTGCCTGGAAAGCCACCAATGTTTCCTTTATTTACAGCACTTTTCCCACCCTCATCCCACCTACTGCTACCCTGGAACAAATGCAGATAGTGTCAACACATCAATTCTTACATTTTGCAATTTTCTGCAGGTTCAGGATAGAATTGCTGAGCTACAAACAAGGCATTTCCACCTGTTAGCTCATTTTAAAAATCTAGTATATCAGTCTCTCTGAGCATAGAAATAAGATTTAGGTTAAAGAGACCTTAGATATCATCTAGGCTAAGTCTAATCCCACAATTTAGGAGACTGAGGCCCAGAGAAGTAATTTGCACAAGGTCAGATGAGTGATATACAGTCGTCTTCTTTCATGATTTCCAGAATTGATTCTCAGGATTGTGAAGAGGGAAAAGTTTGTGAATGGTTCTCTCTGCCTCCTGTTTCTATACTTTTCCCTTTTCATTATTCACTTATTGAGGTCCCCACCACCATCCTGTAGAGTGATGATGAATAGAAAAATAGGAACTAAGATTGTTAGGCCACACCCAGAGACTTTGTGCTAAATTGAGAGCAGCCACCTAGACCCCATTAAACAGCCCCCATGAAAACCCTGCAAATTGCAGATAATCATCAGACAAGTTCAATAAAACAGGAAGAAAAAAGTGTTATGCTAATAAGGCAACCCTAAGATGATGCAGATAAGACAGTACATCCTGTCCAATAGAACCCTAAAAGAATGGGACCCCACAACCCATCTCTCAAGCACTCCTCCAACTATTACAGTCTATAGGTCTAAGCTTTTACAGGGATTTTAACACCAATGTAGTTAGGTAAGTGACTCAATGTGACTCTCTGCTTCCTCCAGCCATTTCAGCCACTGTCTGCTTCCCTCTCCCACCCCATTCCCTTATCATCCCATACCACCTGCCTTTGTATTCTCTGTGCCTTATTAAAGTGTGATTCTTGCATTATCACCTGCTTGCTGCCAGTGTGATCTTTCCCAGCAAGTATACCCAACTGGGTCTCCCTTATGTTCCTAAACTGGACATCTGATCTAGAACCAGTTTGTCTGCAGGCATACCTACCAAGAGGAAGCATGGTGCTAAGAACTCACTGGTAGAAAAGGGCCAATTAATGAATTCCATGTCCCTCCAAGTGGGGACCTCCCCTCATGGCTAGATTTAATGGAACACTTCCTTTTCCACTCTCGACTCTAACATTATATGAATCATCTCCACCCTGTAATCAAAACTTGAACCTATTATGCTCTTTTCCTATCACCTATCATTAATCAGCAAACTCTACACAAACTCCAATACATTTTTGGTCCACTACAAATTTCTGTTATCCATTCCACTGAGCCCTCACTTCAACAAAGTAAACTTTATATTCCTCCTAAAGTGATTTTCTATACTGCTTATCTTGGAAGTTATTCCACACCTTCACTACTATCATCAAGCCTCCTATAATCCTCCCTCCCCACTCTCTCAACTGAAGATCTCTCTTCTCATTCTACTAAAAAACAAATGCACCCACTTGCCAAGAGCTCCTTCTTGCATTCTTTTCTTAAACTCAAAACCTCTTGACATCTTCTCCAACTTTCTCTTCTTTCCCCCAAGTATCTGACAATAAAGTATCCTTTCTCCTCAATGAGGCTAAACCTCTACATTTCCCCTTGATTTTATCCCCTCCCACCTTCTCCAGCAAACTGCCCACTCAACCATTTCTCTTCCTTCTCTAATATCCAACCTCTCCTTATCCCCTAGATGTTTCCTTGCCACTTTCAAATATTCCCAAGTCTTCCCCATCCTTAAAAACAAACAAAAAGATTGTCTGCCTAGACTAATTTACTCTAATTCCTTTTCCTTTCATTCAGTCCTCAGCCCTCTACAATAAAACATCCAAACCTAGCAATCAACTGAAACTACTCTCTAAAAAGTTATTCTTAATTGTCCAATCTGGTTGTCTCCTCTCAGTCCTCATCCAGCTGGACCTCTTTTCTATGCTTGTCACTGTTGATCACTTTCTGCTTTAGAGTCTCTTCTCTCTGGAATTTCTTGACATACCTCTCTCCTCATTCTGGTCCTACTTCTCAGTCTCCTATCCTCCCTAAACTTTTATACAATACATCTATTTCTCTAACTGTCTGTCTATCTATCTATCTATCTATCTATCTATCTATCTATCTATCTATCTATCTATCTATCTATCT
>NW_027185712.1:6289578-6361106 GCF_028583685.1 Petaurus breviceps papuanus
TCTATCTATCTATCTATCTATCTATCTATCTATCTATCTATCTATCTGTACATGGATATAGAGAGAGAGACAGAGAAAGACAGAGAGAGAGAGAACCCCCTAACATTTGGTGTTCCCAAGGCTCTGTCTGGGACCCTGTTCTCTTCTCTCTTTAAACTCTCTGTGATCTCATCAGCTCCCATGGGAGGGTTTAGTTATTATCTAAATGCATTTGAGTCACAGATCTACATAGAGAAACCTGGTTCCTCCCTTGAACTTCAGTCAGGCATCACCAACTGCCTAACAGACATTTCAAATACTATATTCCAGAGACAACTCATTTTCCCCCAACCCACTTCTCTTCTAAAATTTTCTGTTTCTATCAAAGATGCCACCATGGTTCTAGTCATTCAGATGTTAAACTTCAAATCATTCTTAACTCTTTACTCTATTTCATCCCACCTAATAATTCCTCAATCAATTAATGAATCAATAAGCATTTATTAAGGGCAATTATGGGGGGCAGAGTCAAGACGGCAGAATAGAAACAGGACTTCTGCTGGGCTCCGGCTCCCACCACATCCAATTCATGTAAAAGGGGACTCTGAACAAACTTTGGAGCTACAGAACCCAGAAAATGACAGAGAGAAGCTAAGCTCCTGCTGAGGACAGCCCGGCAGGCCATCAGGAATCGGCCAGAACTCCCAGTGCTCTGGGAGGCCAGCCCAGCCCAAATGCGAGCTGAGGTTTTAGCCCCAGGATGGGCCTGACCAACCACCAGCTGGAGGGACTTCAGATCACCAGTGGCTATTGTGGTTTCCGGAATTATCAACACATAGATGCAAGGAAAAAGTGAGAGGTGAGTGCAGTGTGGACTTTGGGATCCAGTAGTTGGGAGTGCTTCAGCTTTTGCCCCTGGGGTGCTAAGTCACTGAGGAGCCACAGCCCTGCAGCCACCCCCACATGGCAGCTTCAGCTACTGGCCTGCAGAGTGGAGGGAGACCAAGCAACCAGTCTGAGGGGTAATTGCTCTTGCTTTAACCTACTTGGATCTGGATTTCAGTCGAGGATGGAGGTCCTGGGGTGTGTGACCAGCTTGCCAGAGTGTGTGGAGGCCTCAGAGAGGGCACCCAACTAATAACTTCAGCAGCTGACAAAAGCCCAGAATTTGGGATAAATGTCCCTTGTCTGGTGGCAGGGTCCTATTGTGGCAAAAAGCTCAGGAGTCAAGTGACTGAGTGGCAACATGAGCAGACAAAGGAAGCAAAATAAACAGAGAACCCCAACTTTACACTCCATTTTGGTGACAAAAAGGAGCAAAGCATGGAACAGGAGGAAGACAGTGAAGTCAGAACTCCTGCACCAAAAGCTTCAAAGAAAAATACAAGCTGGTTACAAGCCATAGAGGACCTTAAGAAGCAAATAAGAGAAGTGGAGGAAAAATTGGGAAGAGAAATGAGAATGATGCAAGAAAATTATGAAATGAGAGTCAACAGCCTCACTGAAGAAAATAACACCTTAAAAAATAGACTAACTCAAATGGCAAAAAGAGGCTCAAAAAGGCAATGAGGAGAAGAATGCCTTAAAAAGTCAAATTTGCCATATGGGAAAAGAATCTCAAAAACTCACTGAGGAGAATCATTCCTTCAGAATTAGATTGGAGCAAATGGAAGCTAGTGACTTTGTGAGAAATCAAGATGCTCTTAAACAGATCCAAACAAATGAAAGAATAGAAAGAAATGTGAAATATCTCATGGGAAAAACCACTGATCTGGATAATAGGTCCAGGAGAGATCATTTAAAAATTATTGGACTACCTGAAAGCCACAATCAAAGAAAGAACCTAGAAATCATCCTCCAAGAAATTCTCAAGGAAAAGCGCCCTGATGTTTTAGAACCAGAGGGCAAAATAGAGGTTGAAAGAATCCACCAATCACCTCCTGAAAAAGATCCCAAAAAGAAAACTCCTAGGAATATTATAGCCAGGTTCCAAAATTCCTAGATCAAGGAGAGAATATTACTAGCAGCCAGGAAGAAACAATTTGAATATTGTGGAAACACAATCAGGATAACCCAGGATCTGGCAGCTTCTACACTGAAGGATCAAAGTACTTGGAATATGATATTCTATAGGGCAAAAGATCTGGGATTATCGGGGTGGCCAGGTGACGCAGTGAGTAAGAGCACTGGCCCCAGAGTCGAGATGACCTGGGATCAAATCTGGGCTCAGATATTTTGCATTACACCCAGAAATAACTGGCTGTGTAACCTTGAGCAAGTTACTTAACCCCAATTGCTTAAAAAAAAGAGAGATGGGATTAAAACCAAGAATCACCTACCCAGCAAAACTGAGTTTCATGTTTCAGGGGAAAATATGGTCATTCAGTGGAATAGAGGACTTTCAAGTACTCTTGATGAAAAAACCAGAGTCGAATAGAAAATTTAACATTCAGATACAAGAAGCAAGAGAAGCACGAGAAGGTAAACAGGGAAAAGAAATCATAAGGAACTTATCAAAGTTGAACTATTTACATTCCTACATGGAAAAACAATAATTGTAACTTATGAAACTTTTCTCAGTATGAAAATAGTTGAAGGGAATAGAAATATATATGAGGGTATATGGGCATATGAATACATATGTGAGTGTGTGTGTGTATATATATATATATATATATATATATGTTTACAGGTATACATAGATAGAGGGCACAGTACCAATTTAATAGGAAGGCATGATACTTAAAAGGAGAAATTAAGAGGTAAGAGAGGAATATAATGAGAGGAGATGGGGAGAGACAGAATGGGGTAAACTTTTTCATATAGAAGAAACAAGGGAAAATGGTTACAATGGAGGGGAAGAACAGGAAGGCAAAAAGTCAAAACCTTATTCTCATTGAATTTGGCTCAGGGAGGGAATGACATACACAGTAAATAAGGTATCTCACCCTACAAGAGAGTAGGGAGGAAGGGGATGAGAGGGGGGATGATGGAAGGGAGAGCAGGCCGGAGGGGAGGGAAGTTGGAAGCACACACTTTTGAAAAGTGACAGGATCAAATTAGAGAACAGAAAAAATGGGAGGTTGTATAAGAGGGAGGGAAATATAGTCAGTCTTTTACAATATATTTACTATGGTAATGTTTTGCAAAGCTACACATGTACAACCTATACTGAATTGCTTAGCTTCCCAGTAAGGGTGGGTGAGAAGGGAGGAAGAGAACAAATCTGGAATTCAAAGTTTTAAAATCACATGTTTAAAAATATATAAATATTGTTATTAATACTATTTTACATGTAATTGGGAAATAAGATATGCAGGCATTGGGGCATAGAGATCCACCATACCCTACTGGAAAAGTCAAAGGGGGGTATGGGAGAAGATATGTCAGAGAGCAGATTGGAGGAGGGGATATCGTGTGGGACCACTATTTTGCGGCAATGGGTAGGGGGAAAATGGGGGGAAAAAATTGTAACTCAAAATCTGGCGGAAATGAATGATGTAAACCAGAAGTTAATAAAGCATTTGAAAAAAAAAAAAAGAGCAACTATGTAGTACAATGCTGTAATGGCAAGCAAAGAAGTACTTAGTGCTTTGTTTCAACTATTTAATTATTTAGCACCTTGTTTCAGTTCAAGTTTCTTTTGAGCCTTGCTCATGATTATATCATCTTTGTTAAGAAACAGAACTTGTGAAACCCACAGTGGGAGGGACTTGCCAAAGACAGGAATAGGAAGGACATAAGAGGTGGGTGGAACAGGGAGGAACTAATGACCATATAAAAATAGAAGCATAGGCTGGGATAGAGCTCAACTGGGATGAAGCATGGGTGTGGCATCAGTACTTTGTCTGTCTGTGTTGATGTTACTTTGTCAGATCTGTCTGCCGATAGAAGACATTGCTGTTGTTGCAGAAGCTCTGGGACTTTTCTGATGGTTCAGAAACCCTGAAAGAGGATTTTCTTGTTGTCCATTTACAGACATCCTGTAAGATGGTTTTACTGATGTTTTCAGAGGTCCTGGAACTGTACTGATGATTTGTGTTGATTTCTCAGATCTTGTTTGTAGGTCTATGTTGATTTCACAGGCAGAAAATGAATTGATGATGGTGCTGGCAATGTGAATGAATGTTATTGTGACTCTGTTAAGCTTTGTCTTCCCTGAAACTGAAACTGTGAAGGACCTGAGGTGGACTAGACACTGTGAGCTTCAATATGGAAAAGGAGCTAGACAAGGAGTTGGCCAAGGAATTGGATGAGTTGCTGAGAGCTGCATGCCTGTGATCCAGGTGACAGTTGGGTAGATCCAGGGAGGTGGACCCAATCATTGAATTTGGGAGTCAGCCTCTAGCCAATATGTAAAGACCTCTCCTTGAGTACTTAGTGCTGATTGACAAGATCATCATTTACTGTGATCTAGGGGTGGGAGAACTTTGTACTTTGTATATTGAACCCTTTAAGATGATTGAGTTAAGGATGATTGGAACCTAATCTCCAATCAGGAAGAAAGAAAACTTTTTGACTGAGAGATTAAGACAACTGATTGAGGGGTGGAAAACATTGACCTTTGTACTTTGTGTCCCTTAAGAAGGATTGTTCCTTAAGGATGGTTAAGGACTTACTGAATGGTATCTTTTGTTTAAAACTATGTGACCACTTTAGTGAAAATTATGTGGTCACTTTATTGATAAGTTGTTATGTTATAATATTGTAAATGCTGTACTTTGGTTTCTGTGAATGTTTTGCTTTAGTTTACTGCTCAATAAATAGAGAATTCACTATACTATATGACTAGAACCTTAGAGCTATTCAAAGCAGCAGCCCTCTGGAAAGCTTTTTGTGCTTTGCTTTGCAAATGCATAGAGCAATGGACTAGAAGGCATGAAGACTTGAGTTCAAATTCTACTTCAAACACTTTCTAGTTCTGTGATCCTAGGCATGTCACTAAACCTCTGCCTGCCTCAGTTTCCTCATTCATAAAATGAAGTTAACAATAGCACCTACCAGTCAATATTGTTGTGAGGATCAAATGAGATTAACATGCATAAAGCACTTTGCAAACCTTAAAGTGATATATAAACACTAGATAATACTTTTATTGCTATTATTATTAACGTCTATTATGTGCCAGGTGCTATTGTGGGGACTATGGATACAAATACAGAGAATGAAATAATTTCTTCTCATAATAAGCTTATATTTTCATGGAGGAGATAACAAATGAATATAAAATATATACAGCATAAATTCATATATATGCCTTATACACATATACACGAAGTACTAAAGTAGATTATAGTTTGAATGGAAGTGCACTAGCAATAGAGAAGAGCAAAAAAGACTTCATACAGAAAATGATGCCTGAACAGTAATTAAAGAAAAGGAAAAATATTTTGAAGAACAGATAAAGAGGGAGCACATTCCAGGCATAGTGAATAGCCAGTGTAAATGAACATAGATGAATGGCAGATTGTTGCTGTGAATGAGGAGCAGAGAGAAATCCACTTGGGTTGGATCACAGATTATAGGAAGTAGAGTTATAATCTATGAGCCTAGGAAGACAGGCTGGGACCAGGTTGTGTGAGGTTTTACAATCTAGAAGCAATATAAACCCATAGGACTTGGTGGAATAGGGAATTCATATAAGATTTGTCCTTAAGAAAAATTACTTTGTCAGTATTGTATAGGATGGATTCCTTAGGAGTGGTGAGAGATTTGAATCAGGAAAATAAAAAATCAATTAAAAGTAAATTTCCATAATTTAGGAAAGAGCTGATGAGCGCCTGAACTAATGTGGTATCTATTCTTACAACTAGGGAAGAGGGAAGGGAAGAGAAGGAAAGACAAGGGAAAGGAGCCAAATATTTCCATTTCCACATCAACAACACTTCTTGCTTATGCTCTGTATATTAATGATATCTCTGTACCCTAATATGTAGTCAGTTTTATTTAAAATTTCCATGTGGTGCTGAGAATTATGTTGATTATTTAGCAGTCCCACATGTTAAGATTTCTTAAGTTTTTTAGTTCTAATTTATCCAGCAATTTGTTCAATTCTATTTTTTCTTTTTTTAAACTATCTCTTAAATTTTTCCCAAACTGAGAAAAATACATTCAATTCTCCCATTATTATTACATTGTTATCTATGTCTTTTTTGTAAATCAGTTACTGTTTCCTTTATGACTTTAGGTGCTAAGGCATTTGGAAGATATAAATTTAGATACAGGTTTGTTGCGTATGGTTCCCTTAAGCATAATGTAATTTTCTTGTTCAACTCTGTTATAAATTTTTGTTTTGGCTTCATTGAATAGCATAATTATATCTCTTGCTTTTTTGGACTCACCTGATGAACAGTAAATTTTGTTACTGTCCCTAATCTTTATTCTATTATTCTTTGCTTTTTTAGGTGTGTTTCTTTTAAACAACAGAGGGGTGTGTGTGTGTGTGTGTGTGTGTGTGTGTGTGTGTGTGTGTGTGTATGTGTGTGTGTGTCCAATCTGTCATTCCATTTTTTATTGTATTGTTTATTGATTCATACATTTATATTTTTCTTCATTTGTCCCTATTGTTTTTTTCTAAACTATCCCCTTTTTTTCTCTATATTTTTAAAGATAAATATTTTGTCTCTTCAGCTATTTTTTTTACTTAACCTACTTTAAGGCAAACTTATTCACATATGCTTTCTTCTTCTGAACACTAAAGAATCACCCCTCCCTTTTGTCATGCCCCTTCCTTGTTTGGGAGTTTTAATTTGTTCATTCCTTTTTCTTGCTTTCTTTTTTCTGAGTACCTAATTCTTCCCTTTTTATTATCCAACAACTAAGAAGTAAAGCAAAATCTCCCTTTCTTGCTTTCCCTTTAACTTGTCTTTTAGATTTTTTATTTCCTGAAATGTCTTTTCTTAATATATAAATGCTTCTTTCTCTATTTCTCTTAATTAATTATCTTCTGTTTCTATTCTAAACATTTATTGTTTGATTCATGGCCCTTATGCATGAGATGTTACTCATGGAATTAAAGTACCTATTAAATTTCCTCTTCTAAGTTATTGCCTTCTATAACTTTGGTTTTTTTCTGTCAAACATCACTCTTAGAAACATCAATTCTTGCTGGATATAGAGAAGATAAAAGTATTACCTTATGGCAGAAATTCTCAGGTGTACCTTATTTTCTTTCCCATTTCTGTCTACTGCCCTCCCAAATCATTTTATTTCTATTTGCCAAGAAATAACCTCTCTAGCTCCCTCTCTTCTTGGTGCTGATTGCTCAGGAACTCTAATTCTCCTGAAAAGCCTGCTGTTAATATGGAGACAACACTCTCTTAAAGACAGTAGTCACTATGAGCACCAAATCACTGCATATTGTACTCACTGTAATGTCCTCAGCTCCCATCACAGAATACCATCATCACATTGAGATCATTCTTCAGTGAGACCCCTTTCTATCACAGAACTGAGATTTCCCTTTCCCTTTCCCTGTTTCAGTATCTTGCCTTATACCTTATCTATTTTTCCATAGACCTACTTCTTTTTGAGAAGCCATAGATGTTGTTTCTCTCTCATTGTTTACCACTGAATTGATTAGGGCACATTGCACATTCACTTTTATCTTCTTTCTCCCCTCTTTCCTTTATATATCTTACCATTGTATGGTTTAGTCCTACAAATTATATGTGTACATACATACATGTACACACATACATGTACACACACATATATGTGTATATATATGTGTATATATCACATAATTCACTTATAAGCAGGTGTTTCTTTTAGTCCATAGCTATTTTAGGCTGATTATTCCACTGTCACTCCTTTATTTAAGTCCCAATTTCATGTTTATCTCCTAGCATATTTTAAAGAGAAATCACTTAATGGCTTCTTTGCTGTTGTTGTTTTAAGTGGTTGAGTTTTTCTGTTTCTGTCTTCCCAGTCAGATAATTGCTTTTTTTTCCCCATGTATTCTTTGGTTCTATTTCTTTACCTTTCTGTTGCTTCTGTTTTCTGGTAAGTATGAAAATTTGAATAAATTTCTCGTAGCAGATTTTACACTGGAATACCTCTCTTTTGCCTCTCAAATGCCTTTCTTTTATTGAATGCCCATCTTTTAAAATTAATCATTAGACCTAGCTTTGCAAAGTATGTCCTTTGAAATTTCATCTTGAGCTCTTTTGCCTTTCAAACCATGTGATTTTACTCCCTCCTTTGTTTTTGATGGGCGCAGATTAGCCTTGTATTATTGGAATTTTTTTTCTTCACGTTTGAAGATATTTTTTGTGCTCCCTTGCAGAATTTGTTTGTTTGGGTTTTTTTTTTATCTTTATAATTGTTGACCTTTGTTTCTTGAAGTTTGCGGGATAGGTTTCCCACATCTCTTTCCATATCCCCCAATAAAATCTATCCATTGATGTCTTGTTTTCTCAATTCAGAAATTCTAGGAAATATTATTGTACTATTTTTTAAATTATCATGTTTGGATCTTTTTTTTAACTTATCCTGCTCTTCTAGGAGACTTGTGATGCTCAAATTGTCTCTATATCCTTTCTTTGAGATAAATGTCTTGCTTGTATAGAGATCACACATTCTTTTAAAGTTGTTGCATTTTCTTTCTCTTTTTTCCAAATTGTCCTTCACTTCAGTATATCACCTCCCTAATAATCTGTTTTCCCTTATATTTCCTTTACCTTTCAATATTTGTTCAGTGATTTGGGAGCTTAGTTGTCTTAGAGTCCATCTCTCCTCTTTTATTATCTTACTACTGACATTTTTGCTTCTGCTCAAGGTTCTTAATTGAGTTTTCTTCCTCCTGAGATTTTGGAAATTTTACTCTTCTTTCTTATACTCCCCTATCACTGTCTGACTCCACCCAGTGTTGGACACCCAAAGTTATCTCCAACTTCTCCCACATTGGGAGAGGTGGTAATTAACTAGCCTTAATCCCAGCCTCCAGTCACTTCTGGGAGGACAGAACTCATCCCAGATATATGGCAGTCCCCTCTCCTTCAGGTCTATTACAGTGGTACACACAATCTGATACCCTGCTCTGGTTCTCATAGTCTTTAGCTCTCCTTCACAATGGGATGGGCAGAGTTGCTCCTTATTTCTACAGAAGGGTAAAATCAGGGCAGAGTGTACTGACAGAGAATGCAGAGGCATCAGGGAAATCGTTTTCTGAGTGGGCCCCAGAGCACAAGCCAGGAGGTCAAGTTGTGACACCCTTCCAGAGAGTTGAAACATGTGGAAAAAGGGTGCTGAGATGTGTTAAAGTTTATGGATTAACGTCTGTGCTGATAATTTATCAGGTTATTGCCTTAATAGACTTGTTTAGCCTTATCTTGCAGGGATAGCTACAAATTACTTTACCTCTTCCACATAATTCTTACATTGCAGAGTTTTGAGAGTTCATGAGGACTGGAGAAAATATCTCATTTTCCATCTTATTTTATGTGATCTCATCACCTCTTGATTATATTTTGTGGCTCCTAGGTGGTCTCCATGCCTCACATCTCTCTCCACTCTAATTGATCTGACACAGCTGCCAAATTGATTTTCTTTAGGTACAAATCTGACCATATCACTCCCCTACAAAACAACAAAACCGGCTCTCAATAGTTCTCTGTTGCCTGGAGGATTAAATATAAACTCCTATGATTATATTTAAAATTTACAAAGCAGCCCCAAAGGGGCTTTCAAGCTTTATGATCTAGTCAAACTGGGCTTCTCTGTCCCTCACACACAGATTATCATTTCCTATCTCTCTTCCTTTGCACTCACTATTTCTCATACATTGAATGTACTCCTTACTCCCCTCATGTATACTCTCTCTTGAAGCCTTTGCTAATTCTCCAAAATGCTAGTTTGGTTCCCCTATCTTCCTAACTGCCTTGAACTGAATTATCTTGTCTGTATCTTTACATATATTCATATATGCATATATTTATACTTATCGCTTCCTTATTAGAATATAAACTCCTTAAAAGTACTGACTTTTCATTCTTAGTCTTTGTATCTCCAGCACCCACTACAGGGTCATGCATATTCTAGGCTCTTAATAAACGTTTATTGATAGACTGATAGAAAGTATTTCTCCCAAGAATTCCCTATACAAATGAAATCATAGGCCCAGAACAAAAAGCAAAAGGCTTTGCTCACAATGAGCTTATGTTCTATTGGGAGATAGGAGTGCAAAGATTCATATTGAGTTACAGATCTTCATAGATTCAGAGCTATGAGGGTCCTCAGAGACCATCTAGTTTTACCACTTCAGTTTTAAAGATGCAGGAACTGGCAAAATAACTTGTTCAAGGTAAGACAGCTAGTAAATAATGAAACTAGAATTCAGATATTAAGCTTTAGAGGTAGACTTTGAACCAAAATCCCCTGACACTGAAGGCAGTGCTCTTTCTATTGTACCATAGTGTGCCCAGCTTCCTAAATTTCAAATGAGGAAATTCAGGCCCAGAAAGAAGGGGAAATTTCCCTATGATCATACTGACAATATGACTTATGCTTCCTAGGTTTTTCCAAGTGATATACTTGAGGTGTCGCAAGAATAACAGTAGTGTACTTTAAGGTCAACATTCTACTTTTTACAAGCTTACAAGGCAAGAGATCAAGGGGGGTTCACTTTAATTAAATTATTACACAATGGCAGAGCTTTCTATGTGTTGTTTCACAAGGAGTTCAAACTTGCCAAGCCTAGGGTCTGAAAGAGCAGGCAAGAAAGAAGCCCTTGTTGGTCTGGGCTCTCTATTCTAGGGATGATGTAGAATGTTTTCCAAAATTATTCAAATAGGAAAGCCTCTCATCTCTGCTCTTGATCCCCCATAGTCCTTTTTGGGATCTCCCATTCATATTCACAGATTTCTATATTTGTTATTATTACATAGACAAGTAGGCCTGTGACAAAACATTTTATCATACCAGAGAGGAAATGGTAAGAAAATTTCCTGAAAATTTTCCCAAATAAAAGTCTCCTCCCCATAGATACTTTTAGATATTTTTTCTAGGTGGTAAAAAGATCAGAGAAATGAGCTATATACTGGGGACTCCCTTTCAGGGACCAGGAATCCATACAAATTGAATGCAAGGAAAAGTAGTGAGAAGAGACATTATCCTTTTCCCAATGGCACAAAATACATATCTCAAAAGATTCTAGTTGCCAGTGTCCTGGAATATGCCATTGCTCCAACCTAGAAGTGCTTTTGAAGTGTAAGATAAATATCAGTCATTATTATTAGGGGCATAATAACAGCTGACATTTAGGCAACAAATTTATACAAAGAGTTTTACATACGTTTAATTTCATTGGACTTCATTTATATACATATGGTTTCATTGGATCCTGACGATAGCTAGTATGACAAAGAGACTTGAAAAGTATGAAAGAGACTTCGGGGGCTCATACCTTTAATTCAAGCCACTGCCTTTAGTTCCTCCATATGGAGCCAATTATTGCAAGTTGAAAGCCTCTTCTGAAAAGACTTCCCTTCAAATACTTGAAGACATTTTCCTTGCCTCCTTGACCCATTCCCCAGCATCCAAAGTCTTCTCCAAGCAAAACACTCATTCCTTCCTTCAGTCTATCTTCACATGGCACAATATTTCTCCAAGTTGTCTCGCCTCAGTATCCCTCTCAAAACATGGTCCCAGAACTGAACAACATTCTTCAGATTTGCTGATACTCAGGTTCAGAGTACATCAGTATGTCATCTGCCTTGTACTTCCAATTACATGCCTCTCAGTGAAGCCTATAATTATATTATCTCCCTTCTATTCTTTGTTTTGTTTTGTTTTGTCTTTTGGAGTGAAATCGGGGTTAAGTAACTTGCCCGAGGTTACACGGCTAGTTTTTTGTTTTGTTTTGTTTTGTTTTTGTGTGGGTGTTAAGTGTCTGAAGCTGGAACTGAACTCGGGTCCTCCTGACTCCAGGGCCTGGGGTTTGCTCACTGTGCCACCTAGCCACCCCTCTCCCTTCTATTCTCTTCTCCCTGGAAATTGACTTTGCAATTCTTTTAGCTTGTTGACCTGTTCCACAATCCTTAAAAATGCCACAGTCATTACAGCCTTTAGTCGTGCTGTTCTCTGCACCTGGAATGTCCTAACATGCTGTCCTACTTTCCCAGATTCATTCTATTCTTTAGGATTCAGCTCCAGGTCTGTCTCTTCAATTACTCCTCAATGCCTTCTCTGGTTACTGAAACTCATACTGACTTTTCCTTTTACTCAAATTAAATTGCAATGATCTCACTTATACAACCTAGAATGTTGGTTATATAAAGTTTAGTACTATTTTCTAATTGGTGCTCTGACACAAGTATTATCTCCCTTCATAATTTTTCACTCTGTGATAGCAGGAGACTTCTACTTTATTTCTGATACCTTCCAAACATGTGGCAAAACATTGGAAGGCCAATAAATATCCTTGGGGTGGCCAGGTAGTGCAACAGATAAAGTACTGGGCTTGGAATCAAGAAGAATCATCTCTGTGAGCTCAAATAGAGCTTCAGACACTTACGAACTGTGCGACCCTGGGTGAGTCACTTAGCCCTGTTCACCTCAGTCTCCTCATCTGTAAGATCTGAAGAAGGAAATGGAAAACCACTCTAGTATCTTTGCCAAGAAAACCCCACATGAGATTGCAAGGAGTCAGACACAACTGAAAAACAACAAAAATATCCTTTACTTCCTTCACTTCAACTTATCAAACTAATGGGAAACAATAGATTTAGAGTCAAAGCATCTAGATTAGGATCTTAGCTTTTTTATATTCTGTGTATATGACTTTAAGCAAGTACTTTGACTTTCCTGGATACCAATTTCCTTATTTGTGGAATCTGATCTTTATTCTTTTTAAAAATATAATTTGCACATATCTACAATCACTGATGTGCCAATACTATAATCACATTCTTTTACACTATTTCTTAATTGTTGCTTTAAGAAAGCATATAATATGTTGAGTTTCCTTAATAATGTACGTTTAGAACTGCATATCTTATTATCGTATATCATTACAAAAGTCTTTTCTTCTTTTTATTTCAAACTATGACACTTCCATTATTCTTTCTTTTATAAACCTAGTTGCTTATTTATACCCTGTGATCCTTGGTGGGTAGCATTATGTTTGTATTTTTTCCTCACTGTTTATTTATTATAATAAACTTCTATAAAATATTAAAAGTTAGAATTTCAACCCTGCATATCTGGAATAAGAGATAGGCAGCAGTGCCTGGTTAGAAGAGAACTGGGCTTTAAATATTGACATTTTCATGGTTTGAAAGGTGATCCAGAAGGGCGTTTAGGACTCCATGCTCCTGACAGATCTGAATTTTTATCAAGGAAGCATGTCTGCCAGAAGCAGGCCCTGCCACAAGGCTTTTCTGCCAGTATTATTTCTGCAGGACTAAAGACTATCAATGGCTGGTCACTAAGGAAATTCTTTGACCTCAGACCTGTCTCAGTTTCCAAAGCATCCTTAACTATCGTGCAGTTATCACAGAGTTTTGGATGCCTCCAAATAAGCCATCTCTGTAATGATACCAATGTATATATAAAGAGGATATCAACAAATTTCACTGAATTTAATAAATATATTCCTTCTGAAATTTTATAGGAAGAAAGATACAGCTTGTCAGTACAAGTTTGAAATGTTCAGTCACTAATGGAGGGGACCAGGAAGAGGGATAAATAGAGAAGGGTTTGTTCATGCCAGATGAGTAATTTCTAACTGCATGTATGGACACCTGAAAGGCCCGTGTGAGACCAATAGTCTACACCATGCTGAACACATATAGTATCTGTTCTTTGTTCACAAATCTTGTACTCCAGCTGAGGTGGTCTATTTGCCATCCCATGAGACATTGTTATATCAGTCAAGCAACAAATCTATTAAACACCTTGTATGTGGAAGATCCGACGTTCACAACTATAGAGGTGATTTTTTTTTTTATAAAGGGCAGTATAAAGATATGACAAGGCATGATCTCTGCCTTCAAAGAACTTTTCACAAACTTGAAAGGGAAGGGAAGCAGCTTTGCAAAGTGGTTAAGCTCTAAACTTACAGGCATGTTACTGAATTAAAATCCAAGCTCATACCATACAGTGTATGGAAGCCACTTAGCCTCTCTGGGTCCCAGTCTCCTCATCTACAAAATTAGTTGTTTGGAATAGATTATTTCTCAGGTTCCTTTCAATTCTAAATCTGTGATCTAATAAATAAGACAAGTAATAAGATGAGATCCTGGCCCATTTCTTGAGCCCAGGTGAAAAAGAGGGGAGGAGGCAGATGGGCAGAGGCCCTCAAGACCTCTACTTCTAATATATGGTGTGAATAAAAAAGTTGCCTTTACCTTCAGATACAATTGCAGCATGGGCCCGGGCAGGTGGCAAAACATCTCCAGCTTTGCAGACAATAAAAAAAAAAAAGGTCATTTTCTCCCAAGCACATGGTAGGTATTTTGAATAATGTGCAAACCATGAGAACTGTAGCCTGATCACCAGTTAATTCATGAAACTGAAGCTCAGGAATCAGCATTTAGACTGAATCAGGCAAAGGATCTAGAGTCTCTTACACACACACACACACACACACACACACACACACACACACACACACACCCCTCTTCTGTCTTCCCCTAATCCTGAGTAGATCTAATAAAGATAAAAACAAAAATTAATATAATCTTTGGAGCTGCACTAATAAATAATCATCAGTTATTCTTTCAACTTTGTCTACATATTCCTCTTCCTTATTTGAGTAAAAGAAAACACCTGGCCTATATCATAAGGTAGCTATATGGCGGTGTTTAGTTATTTTCAGTCATATCTAATTCTTTGTGACCCTTTTGGGGATTTTCTTGGCAAAGATACTGGTGTGGTTTGCCATTTCCTTCTCCAGGTCATTTTACAGGTAAGGAAACTGAGGAAAACAGGGTTAAGTAATTTACACAGCTAGTACATCTGAGATTGGATTTGAACTCAGAACTTTCTGACTCCAGGTCTGGCTCTAGCCCACTACTCCACTTACTTGGTAACTATAATAAAGGAAAATACTTGTTAACGTGAATAAAGCATCACATGCCACCTAAAACAAACAAACAAATCACCCAGCATCCATACTTAGAAGTGACATCAAAGATCTGGAGAGTTAATAGGAAAAAGGAGCTACTGTATATTCTAGAACAGGAGAATTAAACAGTCAAAAGCAGTGCACAAGAAGGATTCATCTTGTGGTTGTATGCAGATTTGATTTAAGGTAGAAAAGACTGCAAAAAGAGATGGCTAGATTTATAGTCTAGTTGTAAGATGAGGAGGGCCTGGACTTTGATGGTGGGGATGAGAATAGAAAGAAAAAGAATGAGGAGTCAAAATAACAGACACTATGAATTATAAGGTTCTTTCATTCTAACAAAGCTCCTGAACAGTGAAGAAAAAATATATATTCTCCAAAAACATTCATTTAATTTTAGGGTAAATTAACAGACATACAGCACCCAAAACAAAGAGTATAATAAATAATTTCACATTTCTCTGTAGAGTTCTGGTCACATCTTGGAATTACATAATTTTGAAACTGAGTCTAGAATATTGTGTTGAGTTCAAGAAAAAAATTAAACAACTGTGGTATGCTCAGCTAGGTGGCAGAGTTAATACAGTGCTGGGCTTCAGAGTCAGGAAAATATGTTTTTGTGAGTTCAAATCTAGCCTTAGACACTGACTACCTGTGTCTGTTTGCCTCAGTTTCCTCAAAAACGAGCTGGAGAAAGACATGGCAAACCACTGCAGTATCTTTGCCAAGAAAACCCCAAATTGGGTCACAAAGAGTCAGACATGACTGAAAAACAACTAAATAACAACAAATGTGCTTAGAGACAAGCAAACAGGCTTGTAAAGGAACTGGAAACCAGAACTAGGGATGTTTATCATGGAGAAAATAAGAGTTGGGGTAGATAGTGCATTAGTTTTTAAATATCTGAAGGATTATTTGTAGCTAATTACTAGCATTTATGTAGGGTTTTAAGGTTTGCAGAGCACTTTACAAACATCATCACATTTGATCCTCACAAAAACCTAGCAGTTAGATACAGTCGTTATTCCCATTTTACAGATGAGGAAACTGAGGCATTTAGAAGTTAAGTGAATCGTCCAGGATCACAAAACTAGTGTCTGAGGCCATATTTGAACTCATGTGTTACTGATTCCAGGTCCAGTGCTTTATCCACTGAGCCATCCAGCTTCTTCAGAGAACAGAATTGATATCAATGACTTATTCTCAAAATAAGGAAAACTCTAAGAATTTGAGTGGTCCATCAATAGAATGGATTTCCTCTTGAGAAGAATTGCTCCATATCACTGAAGTTGTTCAAAGAGAAGCAATATAATTTTTTATCAGGAATAGATTTGGATTTGGATATTGGAAGGGGGTTGAGGTCATACTAATGGACTTTTCATATCTTTAGCCTCTATGATTCTATGATAATATACTTTTCCCTCTTCAGTTAGCCTTGTGAAAACCTGGGCAAAAAAACTAAAGACTAGGGAAAAAGCGTTTTCATAACTGCTGACAACTGAAAGTAGAAGAGGCAGATGTGAGAATTAAACAGCTAATTAAGAAAATGGTGTTTGGTAACGGTTTGGATTTTTCAACCATTATTCAAGATGTAGAACAATGCAGCTCTTGGCCATAGGAGAAGTGCATCTAATAGAGACTAAAAAAATGCCTAGGGACTTGTAAATCAGATTAAGAGGGAATTAATCTGAAAAATTATGGGGAAGAAGAAATTGTATATAGGTAGATACCTTAGGGAGCAGATGGTATGACACAAGAAGAGACGACCAATGATTAAGAGAAGTCAATAAGGATAACAAACCATGGCCTCATGAATATGTGCAAAGGTACAACATGTACAAAACAAACAAGTGACCTGAATATCCTGACACCAATAAAACTGGACCTCAAAGGTGTCACTGAGATTAGTGGGATCATACTCATAACTGGATTGTATGTCTGGATGGATTTGCCTTATTCAGAAGGAACAGACCAGCCTCTTGATAACAGCCTCTTCTTGCTTATAGGGAGCCCTTCCTGCCTGCATGTGATCTGAGAGACATTATTCTCTGGCTTTCAGGTCCCCTTGACTGGGTTCTTCCTGCCAGAAAAGAGAGAGAGAGAGAGAGAGAGAATTGTGGACTGATCTCCTCAACTGACTTCTTCCCACTTGAAGGGAACCCTTTCTGCCTACAGGAGATAGTAAAGATACATACTGTGTCCTAACCCCTAAATGATATTAATAACCCTCCTGAACTCATTCCGCACTGATTAATAAACTCATACCCATTCATGCCCTCCCCATCCCAGTGATACTGAATATCTAATTATCATTTTATAAACCCTATTCTCTATCCTCCACTGCTTTTATTCCCATCCTCCACATCCCAACCTTTCCAATCTCCATTCAAAGGCTAACCACTCCTTCATTGTACTACCCGTAATACATGCTCCATAGGTAACAAACTGCTTTCATCTTAGATCTTTTCTTTTCACAATCATTCCATTTGTAATCTCTTACTGAAACCTGGCTCTGCTGATGACTTGGTCCTTGATTCCCTTTCTAGTATTGATTGCACTTTCACTCATCCTCCAAATTATTGACTGATCTTGGAGAGTTAGGATACTCCTTGTTCCCCATTACCACTTTCAGACTCCCCCATGAACTAACGCTAAGTGAAGTGAGCAGAACTAGAAACACATTGCACACAGTAACAGCAACATTAAGTTATGGTCGCAATACAATGATCTAAGACAATTCCAAAAAACTCATGATTGAAAATGTTATCCACCTCCAGAGAAAGAACTGATGGAATCTGAATGCAGATCAAAGCACACTATTTTCACATTTTTATTGTATTTTCTTTCTTGTGCTTTTTCCTTTGTGTTCCTATTCTTCTTTCACAACATGACTGATGTGGAAATATGTTTAACATGATTACACATGTATAACCTATATCAGATTGCTTGCTGTCTTGGGGAAGGCAGAGAGAAGGGAAGGAGAGAGAAAATTTTCCTCTTTTCCCCTCCTGCTCATATCTCCCAGTTACCTTCTGCCACTATCTCCTTCACCCTTGTCTCCCACAGTGAGATGTCAATTATCCTTGCCAAGGTAAATCTATCTACATATGCAAATATTCCATCCTGTTTTCTTCAGCAGAATACTACCTCTATTGTTACCATTCTTTCACTTACCTTTTTTTTCTTTTTTTTTTTTTTTTAAAGCAATCAGGTTAAGTAACTTGCTCAAGGTTACACGGCCAGTTATTTCTGGGTGTGGTGCTGAGTATCTGAGCCCAGATTTGATCCAGGTCATCCCGACACTGGAGCCGGTGCTCTTACTCGCTGAGCCACCTGGCCACCCCTAAACAATTGGGGTTAAGTAACTTGCTCAAGGTTACACGGCCAGGTGTTTCTGGGTGGGTGCTAAGTGTCTGAGCCTGGGATTCGATCTCTAGGTCTTCTCAACACTGGAGCCGGTGCTCTTACTCTTACTTACCTTTAATCTGTCCTTGACTACTGACTATTTTCCTACTGTCTTTGTCTCTCCCATCGTACAAAAACTTTCAGTTGATCCATCAATTAGCTATCATCCTATATCTTTTCTACCTTTTATGACTCAACTCCTTGAGAAAGTCATGTATATTTGGTGCATCTACATCCTTTCCTCTTAGTTTCTTCTTAACTCTGCAGTGTGGTTTCTGTCTTCATCTTTCAACTGAAACCTATCTCTCCAAAGTTACCAGAAATCTCTTAAGTGGCCAATCTAGTGGACTTTTCTCAATTCTCATCATTCTTGACTTCTCTAAATCCTTTGACACTGTCATTAACTCTCTTCTCCTTCAAACCCTCTTCTCTCTATGTTTTTTCTAACACTGAACTCTCTTAGTAATTCTCTTACTTATCTGATGGCCCCTTCTCAGTCTCTTTTGCTGGTTGTCATCCAGGTTATACCTCCTAACCAGGGGTTCCCCACAGATAAATGTCCTGGATCCTCGTCTATTCTTCTTCTATACTATCTCACTTGGTAATCTCATCAGCTCCCATGGATTCAATTATAATCTATATGTTAATGATTCATAAATTTATTTATCCAATTCTAACCTCTCAGATAACCTGAAGTTTCACATATTCAGCTGCCTACTGCCCATCTCAAACTAGATTTCCTGTAGGTATTTTCAACTCAATATATCCCAAAAGTGAGATCATTATCTTTTACCCAAAACTTTCTTATCATCTTAACTAAAGTTGAGGGTACTCCCATCCTCCCAGTCACCCAAACTCACAAACTAGGCATCATCCTCAAATACTTAATGTCCATATCTCATATCCAATCTGTTGCTAAGGTCTATTGATTTTATGTTAATGTCATATTCACTCATTGCTCTCATCTAGCACTGCTTTGACGCAGATTATCATTAACTCACCTCTGAATTATTGAAATAATCTGTTTGATTGTCTCTGCCACAAATCTCTTTCCACTATAGTCTATTTTCCACTTAGCTGACAAAGTCATGTTCCTAAAGTGTAGGTCTAATCATGTCTCCTCTCTATCAATTAACTTCCCTATTGCTTCCAGGGATGTATATAAAATAATCTATTTGACATCAAAGCCTTTCATAATGTACAGTACTTTCCAATACTCTTGCACCTTATAGCCCCACACCCCACTGCCACTACCATGTCTTCTCAGATCTAGTGGCATCGCCATTGCTTTCCATGTTATTCTTTACACAGGACACTCTTGGCATTTTCATTGGCAATTTACCATGCCTGCATGCCTCCCCTTCCTCATCACTGCCTCCTACTTCAGTGGGTTCCTTCAAACCTTAGCTAAAACCTCACCTTTTGTAAGAAGCTTTTCCTGATCCACCTTAATTCTAGTTCCATCCTTCTGTTTATTATTTCCAATTCATCCTTTCTAGCACTTGATTGTACATAGTGTTTGCATGTTGTCTCTCCCATTAGACTGTGAACTCCTTGAGAGCAAAGACTGTCTTTGCCTTTCTTAGTACAGTTTCAGTACATAACAAGTGCTTAATAAAAGTTTTTTTGACTAAATGAGACAAGATATATGGTGTAATAGTCCTTTATATTAAGATATTTTCATGTAAATACATCCAAAAAAGCAAAGTATGTTAGAGAGAATTTAGAAAAGTATCAATTGAAGGAGGATATGACAGATGACCTAACCAAAAAGTAAAAACAGATGATGAATTGAGAAGATAAATTATAATTCTGGTATTGAGGCATTATGTAATAATAATGGAGAAAGGAAACAAATATCCAACCATCTGCTAGAGATTGTTCTCTACTGAAAGCAAAGCAGTGAATCACGTTTTAAGTTGCTTAATAACTATTTTATTCTTCAAAGTTGGAGGAAATGATTAGAACTGCTATTCTGTGCTTGATTCCAATGAATAAGAAAGACTTAGTTTGAAAAGGAGAATTGTTGTGAATATTATTGTAGAATTGACCACTCTGTCTGAAAGTCCATGATAATTCATACATGTACCTTAGATTTGAAAAGAACAGATTTTTCAAAATTTAAAGAAAAGTAGTATCCTCTCAAGTAAATTATTTAGTGGAATTCAGATCAAGAGACCTGGGAAGCTTTCCAGAAAAAAAAAAAAAACATTTTGTTATGTCAATCACAAATAAATCTAATTAAGAAGAATCAGGGGAGTTGTTTATAGATTTCAGTGTGAAAAAGCATTGAAGTTAGCAACCAACTTAGATTTTAGAAAGATAAGAATAGAAGATGAAAGAAATGGCATATAACTGGCATAAACACAGACAAATAGTTTGGCAGAATCCTGTAAAATAAAGTGGTGAATATTAATGTTCAGCGTGAGCTAAGACAGATGAGGAATAATAATGATTTGAAAAAGAGTTTTTTAAACCAATAGGAAAATGAACAAAAGGATAAAATAATCATGGTGGAAAGGATGGCCATAGAAGATTATGATGAGAAGACAAAACTACTCAAATTTTAATATGTTTCCATATTATTTCTGGACAATCTTTGGGATCCTCAGAACAGCTTTTGTACTTGTAAGAAAATATCAAAAATGCTTAACAGGGAGTCAACATAGAAGAAAAATAAATAGACAATAAGAGTACACCAATGGTGGCAGCTAGGTGGCACAGTAAATAGAGCATCAGTCCTGGAGTCAGGAGGACCTGAGTTCAAATCCAGCTTCAGACACTTAACACAAAAACTAGCTGTGTGACCTTGGGCAAGTCACTTAACCCCAACTGCCCTCCAAAAAGCAAAAAAAAAAAAAACAAGAGTACACCAAATATGACCTCAATAAATTCAAGTAATCCATTTACTGATACTGATACAACTAACTTGTGGGGTTAGAGAAAGCACAGAAAAAGGTGATTGTTGGGTTGCAGTCAGCAATCTTTGAGAAATACAAAAGAATAGAAAGGATTCCTCTAGACTGGAGATAGGAAAATTTAATTTTCAAAAATTGGAAGAGAATGAAATCTTCAAATTGTAGGTACATAAACTTTGCTTCAATACATGACAGAATTCCAGAATATATTGTTAAATGAATAGATTATGAGATTTATATCACTAGTAGTGAGTATGGTGTCTTTTGCCAAACAAATCTTATTTATCTGTTTCAGAATTATTAAACTGGCTTTTAAGGATTTTTTCCATAGAAATGGCACACCTGGATTTCATCAAAGTATTTGACACCTTCTAATGATAATATCTTTGTGTGAAACCCAGAGAAAGGTGAGCTGTATTATTTTGTAATTAGGCTGATTTAGAGATTTTGAATGTCTAAAACCAAAGAGTAGCAATTAACAGATTTATGACAACCTGGAGGGAGGTCTCTAGTTGAGTTCCCCAAGGATCTGTCCTTTTTTCTTTTGTGCTAGTCAACATTCTTATCAATGTCTTTGATGAATGTATAAATTTTGGACTTATGAAATTTGCTGATGACATGGACTTTGAAGGATAACTAACACATAAGAGTAAGAGTCCAGAATGGTCTCAGTGGGCAAAAAAACAATTTTATGGCTTCAGACCCCAGAAGGTCTAATTTAGGAGGAGGGAATTATCAACCATACCAAATGCAGATGAGAAATAAAGAAGGAAGAGGACAGGGAAAAAACGGATTTGGCAATTAATTGATCACTAGTAACCTTGAAGAGTGGGGAGGTTAGGAGCATAATTACAAGGGACTGAGAAGTGAGTGTGAGAAAATCATGTGAATCCAATGAGTACAGAGAACTTTTGCTAAGACTTTGGCCTGAAAGAGAGCAGAGATAGAATATACTAGCTTGAGGAAAGGGTGGGATCAAGTGAATGGTTGCATTTCTTTTTTAAGGATAAAGGAGAACTGAGCTTTTTTATAGCAACAGGAAAGAAGAAATTGTGAGAGAACAGATTGAAAATTAGGGAGAAAGGAGGGAGATGATTAAAGAAATGATTCAGAGGAAATGGGATGATGGTACTAATAGAGTAGTTGGAATCTATAAAATGAGGGGCTTCTTTTTGTTTTAGGTCTGGAATAAATGAGGAGATTATAGAGAATGGTATAGAAATAATTTGGAGTGGTAAATTGGGGAGAATAAGGAACTGGTTTGGTTTGGTTTGGTTTTGAAGTTAAATATTTGGTGATGTTCCACTAAAAGGAATCAAGACTGTTCTCAGTCTTTTGTATCTTAGAGAGTAAAAGGGATAAAAGCAGGTTCTGAAATCACTATATGGGATAATAACACATTCATTTTGGTTTCAGAGGTGTGGCATACTGAGGAAATCAGCAGTGTGGAAGGGGCAACAGTAGCAAAAATAAAATGTAGAGGAATAGAGGAGAAAAAATAATTAATTTCATCATTTTTCCAAGGGTTGGAGTTGGTTTATATCTATATGGACCTAGAGCCATAATTAAGGCAGAGATTGGTGGATTGCACCAGGGAGCCAAAATTTAGAGGCAACTAATAGTACTTTTACTCATCCGGAAAGTAGAAACTAATTTAGTTTAACACCTAGTTATCAAGGATAATTAAAGTAGAAGCTACTAGCTGGTTTACTCTGTCTTTTAAAACAGTAGCATTCTAAGTAAACTTCTCCCCTGGAGGATCTCTACCTTTCTTCCTCCTGAACAGAAGCCTCCCCATAATTGTTATCAGTGTCCCACTAGAATGGGCTAATGTCCTTGGGTTTCTCTCTATTCCTCATATAATAGTGTCTTTCTATTTCTCCCTCAACAGGTTCTTATGTGCCAAGATCTTATCTCCCCAATTTCATGATTCTTTATCCTAGGTAAAAACGAGTACTGGGATTAATAAATATGGCTCTGACTGGACCATATCTCCTGGAGATGGAATGATATACAGAACTAACATCTACTAGCATCCACTAATCTATCCTCTCCAACAGATAGCACCTCCCCAGCTTTGATGGGGAAAATAGATTCCACAGCATAACTTTAAAACTAGGATATAGACCATTTCATATGTCAAACACTTTGTCAGGCCTTATATTAGTGTATGTAATTCAACATTTTGGATATTTAAAATGAAATAATAAAAGTCTCACTTTCTAGTCCCAAAGAGGGGTTGTGGTTAATGTAATCTACACAATTCCTGATTCTACAAATACATAATGAACTCTTTGCACAAAGCAGATGCCCACATATTGAATGATGGCTAAATAAATTGTAGTATATGAATATAATTAAATATTACTGCTTGTAAGAAACAATGAAGGCTACAAATTAGCATGAGAAGACTTACATGAACTAATACCAAGTGAAATAAAAAACCCTATAAAATAATATACAGAATAACTCTTAATAATGTAAATGAAAAGAACAAAAAATGAAAAAGAATACTATGTAATTATAATTACAGAGCTTAGCCCCTAAGAAGATATGAGAAAATGTGTTTCCCTCCTGTCTTTGAAAAGATGAGGTTGTACAGGTATAACACATTGCTTAGACTCTCAGACTTGCTCAATATGGTTTTGCTGAATTGCATTTTTTTCTTGTTTGTTTTTTCTTTATCATTAAAAGGGAAGGATTACTAGGAAGGAGAGGGGAGAGAACGTAGCAGCAACACAAACAAACATTTATTTATTAATCACTTACTTCATTCCAGGCATGGTACTAAACACTGAGGATAGAAAGAAATGTAAAAACAGACCTAACTACAAGAAGTTTACCTTCTGATGGGGGAGATTACATGCAAACAGTAGGAGAGCTATTGTTCAGGATTGTTAATGAGTCCCCTGAACTTGTCTTTTTGAGTTGCCTTTGAATCCCTGTGCCTGGGGGCAGGAGGCCCTCAACTTATCAAGGAAGAAGTCCTTCCACCCCCGCACCCACACCCTAGCTAACATAATTTGTCGTTTGCCCTCCCATCTGGATTCCCTGTGTGTCCTTGGGAGACAAGACATCAGCAGGTCTGTGCCAGGCTGGGAAAATGCTTGTGCAGCTGGGATTCTTTGCAGATAAGCAGACCCTCCCATCTTCAGAGTCTAGCAGTTCCCACGGGGAAAGATGTGGCTCTTGTCATTGCCTTGTTCCTCCCCTTCAGGCGGTGTTTCATCCTTTTCCCATCGTTACTGCACCTTTCCTCCTCTCAAGTCAGGCCTTTCCCTAGTATCTCCTCCTTCTTTTGTCCTGCTGTTATAAAAATGCAAACTTCTATATGGATTGTGAACTCTTTGGATTCCACATACCCATTCATTTCTCTTGCAATAAACTTGGTGTTCACGTAAGTTTCATGACATGATTGCCTGCTGACAGTATGCAATGTAAATGGGAGGTAATCTCAGAGGGGAGGCATTAGCATTGGGGAAGAAGGAGGTGGAGTGTCCAAGAGAAACTTAGTGCAGAATGTGGAATCTGAGCTGAGTCTTGACGGAAGCCAGGAGGTGGACTTTGGAGGTAGAGCATCCCAAGCGTGCCAATGAAAAGGCACAAAGTTAGGAAATAGACTGTTTTGCCAGAGGAATAGTAAGGAAATCTGTGTCATTTGATTGCAGTAGAGTAAATGGGTGAAATAAAGTCTCAGAAGACTGGAAAGGTAGGATTTTATAATTGATACTTGAGGTAATAAGGAACCCCTGAAGTTTATTGAGTAAAGGAGGGTCACATAGTCAGACCTGAACTTTGGGAAGATCACTTGGACAGCTGAATGGAGGATGGACTGGAGTAGAAAGAGACTTGAAACAAGGGGACCAACCAGAAGGCTATTGCAATAGTCCAAGTAATGTGATGGTGATAACCAGATGGGTGATGAGACCATCTGCAGAGCTGATGTTGTCCCTGTGCCTGGCATGGAATCCTTCCACACTTTTATCTCATAGGAAGCTTAGCTTTCTTCATAACTTAGTCCAGGTGCCACTTCCTACAACCAGCCTATCCCAATTGGTCCCAGTTGCTGGTGCCCTCCTCCTGGAAGTTACTTTGTATATATTTTGTATTTTTTTTGCATATTTTTGTTTTGCATTGTTTTGTTTCTCCCAACTTCGCCTAGAAGAAAATAAGAATTTTAAGGTCAGGGACTATTTAATTTTGGTCATTTTCCTCCAGCACTGAGGATAGTACCAGACATAGTTGGTATTTAATAAAATTCATTTAATTTAGTTGAACTGAATTATATACCTTGTACAACCTTAGATATTGTGAAAAATACAGATAAGTATAATAACGCATATGTGAGGGTCTTCCAAACTAATTGTTAGTTAGAGACTGGATTAGGGGGAAGAGGTAGAATCGGATATGTGCAAGTAAGAAAATGAATAATAGAATGAGTAACAGTAATGTCCTTAGTAGAAAGAAGAACAGCCAGAAAGTCCAAGAAACATCAATGTGCCGGTTTATACAATTTGGTGACAAGTGAGTACTATATAATATAATGGTCACAAAATATTGTTTAGACAAGTGTAAGGCTTAAGAGATTTAAAGATCTTCCATGCCCCATTAGACTTGCTGATGTAGCAGGAAGGGGTGGGCAAGAGGAAACAGAAGCCAAGCTAGAGTTCCTGTGGTGACTGGCAGTGGCCACGGCAGCAGCAGAAGCAGCAGAGGTAGCGGTAGTGGTAGAGGCCCAGGTGGAGGTGGAGGCGCGAACCCCTTTTTGAGCCAGCCAGAATTTCTGCCAAGGACTCCTGCTGAGGACTGCCAGGGGCTGGAGCTGCTAGGAGCACACTTCCTGGACGCTGCATAGTTGCTGTGAATGGGGAGAGGAGGATCTTTGCCTGAGGTAGCCTGTTCTGTTTTAAAGGCTTGAGAATGTGGGTGCTTTCTACTTTATCTACCTGTGCCAATTTCATAACTACTCTGATGGCTTTGACTTTCTGGTTTTGGGACTCAGTCATTTGATATTTTAATAAATGTTCTAGCTTTATTCTCCATATAGAGAGCCTGGTATATTTTGTGATTAATAACCACATCAGCATATTTATAATTGCCGCCAGCATTGTGAATACTGCATTGCTGATACAACAAGTGACACACCATTTTAGGTATAATGGTCAGGAGAGTCATCATGAAGAAGGCAAGAATTGGACTCAGTAGGGAGAATTTGGATAGAGAGAGGGGAATCAGTCATTGAAGATAGTTGGGCTATCAGAGAACTAAACAGCATTACCCACCTCGGGACACATAGGGAAGACAGACAGAACAGAGCAAAGAATATCTTCTATAGGCTCTAATATTTAGCTCATTTTCCCTACACTCCTGAAATCACGTTGGATTTCATTTTTCCTTTCTCATTTTTCTACTCCACAGTACATTTATGTGGCAACCATCATGGCAAGAGCCTTAATGAAAGAAAAAGATCTTTAAAGCAACAAAAAGAAGCCTTTACTAATAGCCCAGTGGTTTTTAAAGTCAACATGTCACACAATGTATGTCTGAGTAAAGCAGTTTGTCTTTGGATGCCAACCCCTAAAGTCAAGCAAAAGTGCCTTATTTATTCTTTCTACTGCTTTAGCAAGAAGACCGCCACTCTGCTAATGGACTGCCAGCCATTTCTATAAGTGATCTCAGGAGTCCTAGAGAGAGAGTATCTGGAGCATAGAAAACGCCATGCTCTGCTACCCCCATCTCCAGCATTGGTTGGGCAGGTCATGGCCTGGGGACCTGAGAGTAGCAGCTACAGAAATGTTCAAGATCCAGCCTTTGTGCATCTGCTATTTCTGCCTGAGTTCACTCCTGGTGGGAATATGTATACATGACAGCCATCTCCAGATGTGTAACCCTGTGTTTGTGTTTTTCTTCCCATCAACCTGCAGATCACCAAGGTCCCCCATGTTCTCAGGGAAGCAGGAGTGGCTTAGCTACAGGCCAGATGGGAAGGGGGAAAAGAAAAGTCAGTTGTCAAGTTGGCAAAAAATGAAGATGTGGGCCATTGGTTGGGGGTCTTCCATCCTATATGGATTGCATGTCAGTCAGAGCAAGCTAAGAAAGAAATTCACTAACAGAAAATCAGCTGTCAAAACTGTTCTCCCTGAAGTTGTAGAGAAAACCCACTTTGAAATTGTTTAAGAGAAACTATCCTTCATAAAAGAAGCTGAGACAAGGGTGACAAGTGTCAGAGATAGAGGTGTCAATGTCCAGCCTTGGGTAGCAGGCTAGTGTGCCATGACTGCTTGGTAAAGAACTGTATCAGAAGAGCCAAATAAGTCAAGCAGAGAGACAGGTAAGTCAACAGTCTAGGACCAGAAACCAGTGGTTGTAGCCTAGTTGGTGTTCTGGGGCAAGGGCAAAATTGGAGATATCAAGAAAACCTCAAACAGGGTCACAAAGAATCAGAAATGACTGCACAACAAAAAAAATCTTTCTATTTTGGAGGGACTGCTAGGTGGCACAGTGGATAAAGCACTGGGCCTGGAGTCAGGAAGTCCTTAGTTTAAATCTGGCCCCAAACACTAACAAGGTGCCCCTGGACAAGTCACCTAATCCTGTTTGTCTCAGTTTCCTCCTCTGCAAAATGAACTGGAGAAGGAAATGGCAAACCACTCCAGTGTCTTTACCAAGAAAATCCCTAATGGGGTCATGAAAAGTCAGACATGACTGAAACAACTGAACAATAGCAAAAAGAGTGTATTGTGTCAAGCATCATAGCCAAGAATTAAGGTAAGGAGGTAAAATATGCAGTTAAAGTTTTGAAGAATAACATTTGTTGTGACTGTCAGAGCTGCCCCTTATAAACCAGCACTTAGCAGGCTGCCTAGTACATAATACACAATAAATACTGATGGATTACAAGACAAAATATGCTTTTGAAATTTTTGCCCATTGTTTCTAGTTCTACATATTAGGGTCAGAGAGAACACATCTAATCCCTCTTCCGCATGCAAGCTTCTCAAATAATTCCAGGCAGCTTTCACATCCATCATAAGAATTCCTCAAACAAAACTTCCCTGGTTCCTTTAAATGGTACTCAGAGTTCTAGTCCCCCAGTAATCCTCCTCTTGATGCACTTTTTCATCTATATCCTTCTTAAAATGTGGCACCTGGAACTGAATCCAATATTCTGGATTTGGTCTGAGCAACCACAGTACAATAAGAATATCATCTACATTTGTAGGTTTTCTGGGCTTTCATATTGTAACTTAAGATCAGATTAACTTTTTTGAACTTCATGTCACACCGTTGACTCCTATGAAGCTTGTGGTACATTAAAGCTGTTGGCACATGAACTGTTGACTAGGCATATCTTTCTGACCCTGTACCAGTAGCATTTGATTTTTCTAAAAACCTAAATATGAAACAAGACATTTATTCCTATCAAATTCCATCTCATTAAATTTGGCCCACTGTTCGAACTATAGAAATATTTTTGGATTCTTATTCTTTTAACCAATCTGTTAATTATTTTTTCCCAGCTTTGAATTATCTGCAAATCTGATAACATGCCATCTGTGTCTTTATCCAAGTCATTAATAAAAAAAAATATTGAACGGAACAGGGCCAATGACAGTTCCCTGGGGAATTCCACAAGAGATTTCCCTTCAGGTTGACATCAATTCATTAATCACTACTCTTTGGGTCCAGACAGTCAACTGGTTGCAAATCAACCTAAGGGTAAGTACTTTGATCAAACTGACATCTCTACATCTTGTACATGTGGAATATCACCAGAGACTTTGTCAAATATGTTGCTCAATTTCAAATACACTCTGCTTATAGCATTCAAGTTGACAGGGCCCCAGACTTATAATCAGAAAGACATGGATTCAAATCCTGCCTCAACATTTAGTAGCTGTGTGATTCTGGTCAAATTCTTTAACCTCTCTATGATTCAGTTTCCATGCATGCACACACACATATGTGTTTATATATGTGCGTGTGTGTGTGTGTGTGTGTGTATACTGAAATTGGGCTTAATGGCCTTTGAGATCCTTTCCAACTCTAAAGTTGTTACCTTGTGATAAAGGACCTCTGATGTCATTGATTCCAACCACCAATGATCTATGCCCATGTTTTCTCTACTTTAGAATTGCCAAATTAAGAACCTGATCTCAGGTGTTGCTGATTCCAGGTCTATTATTTTATCTATTGCTGCCTGATATAATAATGTTTTGCCCTAACATAAACTATTCTTAATGCAGCTTTCCTGGTTTTTAGTGATCACCAACCATCGCCTTCTTTAGATTCTCGCAAACAATTCTATTGATAATATATTCTTGAATACTTTTAGGAATCAAAGTCAAACTTCCTTTGTCCTCCTGCCTTTCTGTCCCCTGTGCTTGGGAATGTTCCTCAGAATATCATTTGCATTGGACGGACAGGCAAGATATGCAAAGCATTGTATATCAAAGGTCCAGGAAATGAAGTCTCTGTGATCAAAAGCAACATTACCTTGGGTAACAACTTCTGAGATCTTACCTATTCCTTGAGAGTTGCATAAGAACATGCAGGACCCACCAAGTTAGCAGTCATGGGACCCTGGTACAGAAAGTGGGAGGCCATTCTACATGAGTGGAGTGATTTGAACAAAGGCACAGGGATGGGAACGGGCACGGGCATCTCATATACATTCAAACTGTTATTTGCTTTTTCAGACCTGTCCTGTCATTTCACTAATTCAGATCTATAACTCATCTCTAGCTTAGAGTCAGAGAGAGTTTGACTAGAAGCACCGAGAGGTTAAGCAGATGGCCTACGGTCTTAGATTAGTATGTGCAAGAGGCAAGATTTGACCCCAGGTCTTCCTAACTCCAAGACCAGTTCTCTATACACCATACCACATTACTTCTATTAGTGACTTCATAAGAATTTCATTGCATTTTAATTGAAACTATAAGCTGCAGTAAATGAAACAGTGAAATTTCAGGCATCAATAGGCTAATGAGTATAAATGTTTTTAGATAGAGAATGGTTCCTTCCAAACACCTCTTTCATACTACTCCTCAAATCCTAATAAAGTGACATATCTTCTGCCTCTATCCACAGTTGTAGGTTCCAGCTTCACCAGTACCCTTCCTAAAGCAATGCTGATGCTAGACCAATTGGGTAAGAGCAGGTAACATAGTCCACTCTTTCAGATGGGTGCCAATGGAAATTAAGCACATTTTGAGAAGTTTCTGGTCAATAATCCGCATGACCTACAAAAAGTTTATTTTCAAACAAACACAAAATGCTTTACACCTAATAGATAAAGAATAAACCTCATTTGTTCCAAATCACTTCATTTCACCCTCCTAAAAGCTGATTGATGCCCAATTAAAACAGGGTAATTTTGCAACATAATTCTAACACCATCTGCTACAAAAAATAACAGTTGTGGATTTTGAGCTGCAGTGGCTCCAAAGACCCTTGTTTCCAACTTGGGAGGTGACAGACAACTTTGTTGAAATAGTAGGTGGGGAGCTTCTGAATGAAATGGATTTATGAAGAGTTCTCAACTTAGTTATATTAAGACAAGATAATTTATGGGGAATAGCCCACATGCATGGAAAAGGCCACAGGACACATTTTTTTTGGCATTATTTAGATTTTCTAGTTAATTAGGCAGGTGTCCTTGGATAAAAACATCATATCCTGTTGTAGACACCTCCGGGCTTTGAATACTGGGCTCTAGTCTCTATTCAATAATGTGCCCAAAACTTTTAATTTTCTGAACCTCAGTTTCCCTAGAAGGCTATTGTAAGGATCAAATTTCCTTGGATCTCAGTTCTCCCTCTGGATAATGGAAATGTAGAGGGCAGTTGTGAAGATCAAATGATGTAATAAGTGTGAAAATATTTTGAAAAACATAAAGTGATATACAAACGTAAGGGATTATCATGTTCTTAAACATTATCATCAGGGGCGGCTAGGAGGCACAGTGAATAGAGCACTAGCCCTGGAGTCAGGAGGTCCTGAGTTCAAATGCGGCCTCAGACACTTAACACAAAAACTAGCTGTGTGACCTTGGGCAAGTCATTTAACCCCAATTGCCTTCCAAAAAGCAAAATAAATAAATAAAATAAACATTATCATCCCCAGCATTATTTCTAAATATCTTTCCCTTCCTGGGTAATGGAAAAAATAGAGCACTGGATTCAGAGTCAAAGAAGGATAGAGTTACAGCTTCTTCGAGTTGGAAGGGACCTCAGAAGTCATCTAGACCAAGCTATACCTAAAAGTGAATCTCCGCTACAAAAGAGCCAGTGATTGGTTGACTTGAATATTTTCAATGAGAAGCATATTCCATTTTAAGGCAACTCTAATTTTTGGAAGGCTATCCTTGTATCAAACCTACCTTTTTCAAGTTCCACCATTTGATTGTTGTGCTGCCCTCTGAGGTCGGCTGGAACAAATTTAATTCCTCTTTTAGGTAATTGCATCAAATGTTGGTAGAAGATTATCACATCACTCTAAGCCTTCCCATCTTCAGAATAAACATTCTGAGTTTCTTCAACTGCTGCTCATTTGACCTATACTCAAGGAACTTTCTTTGCTTATTCTATTCTGAAAGCCCTCAAGCTGACTAATGAATTACTTCCTAAAATGTGACTTCAAGAGCTGAGTACAATATTTCAGGAATGCTTTGATCAGTACAGAGTATAAGCAAGAATATCAGTTTCCTAGTTCTAGACACCATGTCTCTCTTAATATGCCATAAACTTGAATTATGGCTGCCATATCACGCTGCTAACTCATTAGGGGCTTGTGGTCCAATAAAACCCCTAGATCTTTTTCATATTCAGTCCCCTAGGACTTGTGAAGCTGTTGGGTTTTTTTTTTTTAACCAAAGTACAAGACTTCACATTTATCCCTATCAATTCAGTTTATTGAATATCTATCTGTGTATGTATGCATATGTGTATATTACAAATTTATTATATGACAAAGAAAATGGAAGCAGAATAAGAGTTGAACATCCTCCTAGTCCTATTAAAAAATCATTGAGGCAACTTCCTGAATTCTCAGACTGGTGAATTCTCCTCTCTGTGCTAGCCATATTTCCACCACTCACACATGGTCTCAGTGGACAGGACATAGTCTTGGTCCTCAACTCAACTCAACTAAGCAAGCACTAGAACTACCAATATGTATCCTTGCCCTGTGTTAGACAACTGTATCTTTACAAATTAAGTGAATGTGTTTTTATACACTTTGACTATATCAGATCAGTTATATCACCTCAATACCTGAGGTTAGGTTGGTTACCAGCAGATGACCACTAAACTCCTCTTTTCCTTCTAATTAACTGTGTTTCTCTGTCTGTCTTCAGTATTTCATTTGTCCCATCCCACTCAAGCTGTCTTACCCTAGAGCATTTTCCCCCATGGCATCCAACATTTCCTTTTGTAAAACCCTTTGAAATCTGTTCTCCTTTAATTTGCCAACTGTGTCTGGTTTCTTCTCTTTTATCACAAATTTTAAGTGGTTATTTCCTCACCCCACCACACTGTCAAAGGAAATTCCCATCAAAATTGGGCTCTAGTCCCATATCCATCACAATTTAACAGCTGTATGACCTTGAGTCTCAGTTTCCCCATGTATAAAATTGGGATGAAATCTCTTGCGCTTACTAGTGCAAGAACAGTGCTTCAAAAGTAGTGATGCTTTAATTAGCTGTAAATTGTCATCCTTGTCATCATCATTATACAGTTATTACAATATTCAATCAATCAATGAGTGCTTATTAAGTACCTCCTACAGTGGTATGGGAATTGCTTGGGATACAATTTGAAACAGCAATGGCTGTGTCTGTCTGTGTGCCTTCCTTCTTCTGACATCAGGCTGAATCAGAACATTTAGCTTTAACAAATCAAACCAAATTAATTTGTTTGCTCCACCTTTTGTTAGTCTTCTTTTAGCCTGAGTGTTAGATTTTACACTATTTATATATAATTCACTGTTCTCCTTTTTAAAATTCCTTTAAAATATTTTAATTATTATATTTTTACAATGACTATATTTAAAGTCATTTACACAGGAAAAGTGTACAAATTGTAGCTCTTAATAACTTCATAACTTCAATAGCTGGTAAAAGCAGCACCTGTTATTGTAGCAAAGTCAAGATAATCAGGGATCAAAGAAACTCATAGTGGAATGAGACCAGTTGCATCAAAACACAAAGAAAAGTGTAATAAAAAATGAAAACTCCAAGAACTCCAAGAATCAACAAAATATTACTATGGAATAATTTAATTAATCTGCATAAAACAATTATTAGAAATGATTATTAATAACCAATATCTTGGAGAGATTCAGAGCCTCCCTCCTTCTTCCAAAGTCCTGAATTTAAGTTCAGTTTTTCCTGAAGGACATTGCTGATAATGAGATCACATTAACTCTCCACCTCTTGATCAGACCCCACCCAAACTTTCAAGGAATTTAATCTAAGGTGGGGAAGTTGGTTCTACTAAAGCTTGGGGAAACAGACTTTCTAAATATGGAAGCCTGGGAGTGATCTAAGTAGAGATAATTTTTCTACTCTGGGGTGACTCTCAGGCCCCATAGAAAAAGGTATGCATTCTTTAAATTGAGAGCCTAAAGCTATGGGTGGTCTGGTATAGATCCTATACCAGATTCCCTATCCTAAAGATTCTCAGGCTTTCATTTTAATATAGTCCACCTCCAATCACATTAACCAAGTACATTTTATTGCTGTTTGATGGACTACCTACTATTTTGAAGGGTATATAAACTTTGAGTTCATTGCCATGATTGTCTTTGGTCTTAGAGACTGCCAAATGATCATCCTTTTATTAATAACTCACTGGCTTTATTAATAAAATGATGAAATTATCCAGAAATTATGTCTCTAGAACCTTTTGAAACATCACACAATTAAAGCCTTTGAGAGGGACCTAGAAATTAAAATGGATGGTACTG
The DNA here is from genome assembly GCF_028583685.1 of Petaurus breviceps papuanus. Taxonomy (NCBI): domain Eukaryota; kingdom Metazoa; phylum Chordata; class Mammalia; order Diprotodontia; family Petauridae; genus Petaurus; species Petaurus breviceps. The sequence goes on from NW_027185712.1 coordinate 6,323,914, forward strand.
ATTCCTCTATAGTAAAAGATAGGTTGCTTGCCAGGTGACCTTGGGCAAGTCACTTAACCCCAATTGCCCTGCCTTCCCCCTCCAAAAAAAAAAAAAACAAGACAGGTTGCTTGAATTTGTAAAAACAGCAAGAAAATAAACTTTAAAAAAACTAGCTACTAACCATTGATAGGAAGAAAAAAAATACTTATCATGGGCAAGATCATGCCAAGACAAAAGAACAATTTTTACTCTTTTTTTTTCATTCAAAATTATAGTCAAACTGTTGTTCGTTTTTTTGTTTTCAAAGAGGACCAATGATGGGGGGGGGGGGGGGGGGGGCCGGGGGGGGGGAGGGTGGGATGTCTTTACATACTTACGAATTGGATTTAAGTGAAGCAAAGCTGCAAAGTCATCAGCTTCACTCTCTCCTCCAAAGTCATTGAAGTCCAGTGGCAAGACAAAAGTCAGGATAACTGGTGATGGCCCGGGATGCAGTGAATGACCATGGAATATTTGATGTCTGGTCAACATCTAAGCACCATATAGCACCTGTTTCAGCCATTTTCATGGCCATTGGAACAAATCTATCCCTTCCATGGGGGAAAGTTTTCACATGCTTAGGGTAAACATTCTTCTCACTGACTAATAGGTTTGAAGCCTCTCAGTTATCATTAGCCTGGTTTAGCTCATTTGCTGAGATGGTTTTACCTGGGTGTGACCACTGCTTATACCACAACTTGGAGCCATGAGTGAGAATGGGGTGATAGGTAAACACCAGACATGGATAAGAACCCCTGAAAAAGTCCTCACATTAGAGGTACTGTGAATACCCCATATACTCCATAATAGTAAAACTGTTGTCTGGGAGACACTATAATATCTCTGTGTGCATCTTCAGTGAACTAAAATATCCATTGAAAAAACTGTAGATCGAGGGGGAGGTTTGAGTGGGGTATTTCACTTTCAATAGGCATGTAAGTCTTAGTCTTCATTGAAAGCATGATTAACTCTGATATATACATTGGCATAATGAGGAGCAGAATTATTCCAGAATTTCAGAAATTACCAGAAAGAATTAGAATAATTCAACCCAATCTTGCACCATACCACTCATTATGAAAGGTTTAGAAGTTTATCCAAGAGATAGAAAGAAATATGTTTCAATGATTGTATAAACTCACCTGATTTTAATACTATTACATATCCTGCCTATATGAAGGCTAGACTTAGAAAACTGATCTGTTCTTCAAAGGTCTGCTTATTATCTGAGGTTTTCAGATGAAGAATTAAAGAATTTCTTATGAATCTTGTGAATTTAATGCAAATTAGGCAAAAATAGTGATTTCACAGGACATTGCATAACAAAGTTTTTTAAATAGAAAAATTACAGATCAACAAATCATATTATAATACGTTAACATTTATATAGCATGTTAAAGTTTGCAAAGTGATTCACAAATATTATCCCATTTTATCCTCATAACAATGCTATGAGGTAAAAATGTCCTTTTAACAAATGAGAAAAAAGAAGCATCAGGCAAAGATTAAGTAAGAATACATAGGGAGGGGGAGGGAAAGGGAAGGAAAGAGAGAAAGAGGAGGAGGAGAAGGAAAAGGAGGACGGGGAAGAAGGGGAAAAGGAGGAAAGAAAAGAGGAAGAAGAGGAGAAGATGGGGGAGGGGAGGGAAGGGAAGAAGAGAGGAGAAGAAGGGAGGTAAAAATGGTGTTGGAAGGAGGTGAGGGATTTTATGAGCTAGAGTGAAGTGAGAAAAGTACATTTCAGACATAGGGGACAGCCTTTGAAAAGATATGATGATGTAGTGTCATGTCTGAGAAATAGAGAAAAGGCAAATTTAGTTGTGAGAAGGAAAATGTATAATGAATCTAGGGGGGAAAAATGGTTGTGACCAAGGATTTTAAAAGCAAAACAGAAGAGTTTATATTTTATCCTAAAAGCAATGGAATACCCCTGGAATTAATTGAGTGGGAAGAATGAAAAAGAGCTGTATTTAAGGGGAATTCACTTAGCAGTTGTATGAAAGATGGTTTGGAATGGGGAAAGACGAAGCAGGGAAATCAATTAGGAGTTCGTTGCAATAATCCTGGTGAAAGATTATAAGAGCCTCAATTAAGGTTATGTGAGAAGTGAAAATGGAATGGAAGTGAGAAATACTATGAGGTTAGACATAGTAAGATTTGTCAACTGATTAAATATGTGAGGTCAGGGAGTCGGATGAATTGAGAAAAATGCTAAGGTTACAAAGTTGGAAAAATGGAAAGATGATAGTACTTTAAAGAAAACTAGGGACCATAAATGGTAGAGAGATAGGTCTGGGGAGAAAGATAATCAGTTCTATTTTGGACATATTGAGTTTGCAATAACTACAGGGTGCTTAGATCAAAATGCCCAATAGGCAGTTGGTGATTTGGAACTGAATCTCAGGAGAAAGACTGCAACAGAGTATATAGATCTCCTTAAATTTCTAATATTAATTATGATAAGCATTCTAAATAAAGAGTTGAAGATTAATTTAGTAGGTGTATCACATAATAATAGGTTTCTGTGCTACAGGTAATAATTCTTCAAGGAACTTATTAAAAAAATGTCCCTTTTGGTCATTCTTTACACTTGCCCATGGGTACCTCAGGACAGAAACAAATTTGTAATGTTTCCATAGAAAAAGAACTGAGTTTATCATCAGGGTCCATGAGATAAAATCCTGACTCTGCTTCTATTTATGTGACCTTTGACAAGTTACAAGGCCTCTTTGTGCCTCAGTTTCCTCATCTCTAAAACAAGGAGGTTACACAAAATTACATTTTAAATGACCAAACCTCAGCATTTTTGCCTACCCCATCTGTTGTCTGCTTTGTCTGCTATTCTTTTTTGCTTTTCTGTGGCATTTACTTCTCTCCATTATCCCAGTCACCTTGGACTTTCTTCTTTCTCCAAAAACCTGCTGTCAAAGAAAAGAATAGTCATTTGACTAAGAAATATATCACTAGAGCCCCTTCCTGGGTAAGTTTTGGATTTTTAAATTGAGTCACAAATAACAAATCTTCTTCAGCCTTTGCTCTAATCTGTCCTCTTTGGTAAATGTTGTTCCTGATTACCTGATCTCACTGTTGTTAGACCTCCTCTCCCCTAACCCCACACCCCAAGTTTGGTGGAAATATCTCTATAGGCATATTCAGTCTTCTAAAGAAGAAGTTATCCAGGTGTCCATTTACAAGGCAGAACATTGAGACCCTGGCCTAAAATATTGTATCCCCACTACTTCTGATTCTACCACTCTATCTTACTCTTGGGTTTCTAGAAGATTTTTTTAAGCCTTTAAGAGACTCCTACTTACATGCAAATATCCTTGAGAGAAAGGGCACCTTAAATTCTTAGTAGATTTAGCAAGAATTAGTAGAGTGAAGTGGAAAAGGCTAGACAAGTAAAGAGAAAGTCAAACACCAAACAGACTCTCTCCACCTCAAGTTTGTCTGGGTCCAGTCGTGGGGTTGAATTAAGCTGACCATGTTAGGAATCTCAGAGTCTCCTAGAGAACAAGAATTCAGAGTAGCTCTATCAGCGGTGACTGGATTAAAACTGAGACTCTAGAGAGGAAAGTGTGTTTAACTGCCTCACCTGGGAATCCAGCCCTTCACCTTGACCTCATTAGCTGGAGTGAACTGACCAAGCCCACTAACAAGCCATAGTCATTTTTTACTTAGAAATGGACATCTTGGAGTGGAAATCAAATACTTAAACATTTGCATCGACCCTTCATTTGTGTTACAAAATATAAGTCAAGTTCACATTTGGTCTCAAAACTCCCATGTCCTTTTCTGGAAATGACCTTTGAGGATTTCACCCAGGGTACTAGCCTCTTAAAATCCATAATAAACTCCTGTCAGCTATTGCTGCCACAGGATAACATATTACCCCAATGTTGGGATCAATCACATCCTAGGGCCTGAGATTCAATACATCTTGTTGAAAGGATGCGAAATTTTTAGAATACATTAAAGTGAAGTTTGCAAATCCCATGGACATAAATTAGGAAATCTACTTGATATACTTTCATGTCATCACATCTTTTGTCTGGTAACTTGCTGAGTATGGGAAATGAGTTATGGTAATGTTTAAACAGAGGAGAGTGGGTGAATACAGTCTGGCTGGGCTTTCCCTGCTCCTTTCTGCAGGACCTTGGGTGTGAGCCACTCCAATTTTCTTCTCACCTTGGGAAATCGGTGCAAAATCCCAATTTCCTATTTGGTTGTTAAGAACTAACAAGTTTTTTCCTGCAAGGGGAAAGAGGTGGTCTTGATAAAAACAGGGCAAGGAGGGAGGGAGAGGAGAAAAGCAATTATCCAGGCAAAAGTTCATCTCATACAGGCTGCCTGAGAGGCAGGAATGAAAATGATTTGCTTGGGGACTCTTGACTAGGTTACCATTTAGTTATTTGCATATTATTCTGTACATTTCCTGTGGTTGAGAAACCCAGGAATTGAACTCCCCAGTGTCCTCTCCTCTCTGAACACTAATTCTTAGACTTGGGCTTTTAAATCTAGCCTGAACCCAATGTAATTGGCTCAGACATTGAAGAAAACAACCTTCTCTTCCCAATCCTCCTCCACACACAAGGATACAGAGGTTAAGAGTAAGGGAAACTTTATAATGCCCAAAGGTCTGCCTGCCCTGTTTACCAATATATCCTGAGTTACTGACTCATTCCTAACTTACGGAAGAACAGAAAAAAAGGACTCACTTCCAGATCCTTAATATATCCTTCTTTGTTGAGGTCCTCTTTATTGATTTTTGGGAGAATAAGGCAGTTGTGGGGAGTATAGAGATTGACTAGATGGCCCCTAAGGACCTTTCTAACTTTAAGTGTGTGCATATGGAAAGGAAGTGAAAGAATGAGGAAATACAGAATGTGAAAACTGTAATCAATTTCAGAGGTTATTTAATCCTACCCTGTCATTTTATAGATTATTTTTTGAAATGAAGCTAAAAGTAGTTAAGTAATGTAAGGTTACTCAACTAGTTAGTGAAATATCAAGGATTAAGATCAGATAGACAAGATGACTAAAGCCCTCTGAAGCACCCACTCACAAGTAAAGGAGTTGAATTACTGAGTTGGAGTAGAAATAATAGATGATATTTATATGATGCTTCAAAGTTTGCAAAGAGCCTTTGTAAAGCCAAGCATGAGCAGCTTTTCCAGAGGATTCCAATGTGAACAGCTTTCAAGATTCTGATTACACAGTAGAGTTAACTCTATATTTATTCAGTAACAAAGACAAAACATTCACAGAAATCAAAGTACAGCATTCACAATGTTATAATTTAATAATTTATCACTAAAATGGTGACACAGTTTTCACCAAAGTGGTCACACAGTTTTAAGCAAAAGATAACATTCATTTAGTAAGTCAATTCAATCATCCTTAAGGAGGCAAGCTTCCTTAATTGCCACAAAGTACAAAGTTCAAAGTTCTCCACCCCAGGTCACATTGTCTTAATCTCTTCAATCAAAAGATCTTCTTTCTTCTTTTTTTTTTTTTTTGCTTTTTTTGGGGGAGAGGGAAATTGGGGTTAAATGACTTCCCCAAGATCACAAGGCTAGTTTTTGTGTTAAGTGTCTGAGGCCAGATTTGAACTCAGGTCCTCCTGACTCCAGGGCTGGTGCTCTACTCACTGAGCCATGTAACCACCCCAATCCTCTTTCTTCTTAATTGGAGAAGTCCTTAACTCAATCATCTAAATATAAAGGTCAGAGTTCTCTACCCTTAGGCCACAGTAAGTCATGATTTTCTCAGTTTGCCTTAAATACCCAAGGAGAAGTCTTTTCATCTTGACTAGAGGCAGGTTCTCAGATTCCATGGTTCCTCTTCCATGGTCCCAGCTTCTGCTCAAATCTATGCAACTGCTACCTGGGTTCAAAGGTAGATAGCTCTCAGTTCTTGGTCCAGCTTCTTGTGCAGTTTCTGTTCCATATTGAAGCTCACAGTGTCTGGTCCACCTCAAGTCCTTCACAGTTTCTGTTTCTGGGAAGACAAAGCTTAACAAAGCCACAACAACATTCATTCACATTGCCAATATCCTCATCAATTCACTTTCTGCCTGAGAAATCACCCTAGACCCAACAACAAGGTCTGAGATCAAGTAACATCAAAACAGACAGACAAACTACTGGCACCACAGTCATGCTTCCTCCCAGTTCTCCTTTCTTCTCATTTCTCAGTTCTCATTCCTGGCAGTTCTGGCTGGCCCTCAGAAGTTCTTGGCAGCTCTCAGAAGAAGTTCTGCCAACACAAGTTCTGTTCTCAAAATCTTCTCTCTTCTTATTTCTCAGTTCTTCTCAATTCTCTTCTCAGTTCTCAGTTCAATTCTCAGTTCTCTTCTCAATTCTTAGCTCTTCAGCCTCCATGCTGCTTGCTTCCAGAAGTTCTGGCTCTCTAGCTTGGGCTTTTATTTATATAAGGTATTAGCTCCTCCCTATTCCAGCCCCTTCCTGTTACATTAGCAAGTCCATCCCACTGTGGGATTCACAAGTTCTGGGTCTTAATATTTGACACAATCATGAACTTAGAACAAGGTGCTAAGTACCTGTTTGATTGCAAATACAAGAGGCAGGGAAGATCTTCAAATTCTCATTACCATTACAGCCTCAAAACAACCCTATTAGGCAGGTACTAGTATTGTTTCTATTTTACAAATGAGGAGACTGAAGTTCAGAAAGGACAAATGATGTACCCATGTCTATACAACTAGTAAATGTTACTCACAAGATTTGAAACCAGGTTTTCCTGACTATAAGTTTTAGAATCTATTTCTTTACTACATTCTACTTGTTGTGATTCAGTTTCTTCATTTGTAAAATGAATAGAACTCTTTTTGTGGTGGCAAAGAACTAGAAAGTAAAGAGATAAACATCAGTTGGGAAACAGTTGAACATACTATAGAATATGAATATAATGGAATACTATTATGCTATAAGAAGTGATGAAGGGTATGGGTTCATAGAAACCTAAGAAAACTTGTATACACTTATGCAAAGGGAGCACAACCAGCAAAACAATTTATACAGTAACAACAGTATTGTAAAGACAATTTCACAGTGATTAATACAATGAACAATCATGATTCCAAAGGTCTCATGATGAAACATGTTACCTACTCCATGACAAGGGGTGATGGACTCAGGGTACAGATTGAGACATTTTTTTTAAACATCTTCAATGCAGGCATCTGTTTTATTAGGCCATGCTATTACATTACATTACATTAGGCTATTACAAGGTGGTTTTCTTCTTTTTGTTTGTTTAATTGGAGGGACTGGTAGGAAGGAGTGAAGGTCTATGTTCATTAGCTAAAAAAATAAAATAAATTTAATGTAGTTATAAGATGAAATGAGTCTCTAATGTCACTTCTACCTCTAAAATTCTGATTCTATGATACTCTGAACTTCCACTTCCCCTCCATCTTTTCCCTCATCCTCCCCACCCTATTTCGCCCAGCACTGAGTCTTCAATCTAGTATTGGTGTTTGCTATTTGGGTTCATAGTTGCCTTTCACTGGTCATTGAAACCATACGTCTTCTACTATCTCTTGTAATGGGGAAGGGTCAATGATGGGGAGTTGAGAGGATCTCAAGAATCTTCACAAATAACTCTGAGAGAGCTAGAGAAGGAAAGTTGGTAAATGTAAGCAGGAACAGGTACCAGGTGGTTTTAGAAAATTGTTTGCTAGCACAGACTATATATTCATTTGAGGTTCTCACTGGTACACACCTGTTTAAATGTCACAGAAACAGATTATTTTTTTTCTTTTTAAATGACAATATGAAGCCATACAAATTGCATTGCAAAACCAACAGAAGACACAGAACTGCGTTATTTACAGAAGCTTGATTGACATAAAATACCCTTACCAACAGCTGCTTCTGATGGTTATTTCTCTTAGTCAGGTCCATTTGCAATCCAAAAAGGGAACCATGATAACCCTTGTAAAGGCTGTTTCGTGCACCAATGGTTTAAAATCCAATTTCAAAAGAACTGCCAAAATATGGATTATAAAACAAACTGCTGTATCCATCTGGTAACTAATGTAGTGACACAGTAACATTCTGGAACACCAGGCCATTCATCCATTCACAGTGCCTCACACAGCTATCAATGTGAATAAATACTGCAAAATATAGATGGAGCCATTAAACTGCCATCCTTACTGAAGACTGAAATATGTCCAATGGCAGAGCCGCAACCAAATTCTTTGCTGTCAAAATGTGACAAAGTCATGGGTCCAGTTTGGATTTCTTTCATTACTTAACAATCAACAAACATATCTTGTGAACACCCACTATGTGCCCAGCCCTTAGCAAAGCAACAAAGGGCAAAATAAACTTGGAAATTTGAACATAATAGACAGGTAAGGCTAGCCTTTGGACAAAACAGGTGAAGTTTGTTACTAAATACTAAAGTCTCCTCTTTCCAGTCTCTTGGTGCTTCTATACCAATATGTGTCTCCACATCCACATGTGTCCCTCACCCCTACTCCCTCCAAATATGCCCAGGGATGCTCAGGACCCTCGTCCTACCCCTACTTTTCCTTCCTGTGCAATGTCCTATGGCCTAAACTTGCATTTTTCACTTCATTTCTAACATCACCTGTAGGCTCTGTACCTCTACCTCAGGGTACTATTCTCTTTTCCAAAGTCACAGCTAGTTATCTGATTAATCACACAATCTGGTTTTCATGGTTAAAAATGTGTTCATGGGCCAAGGGGAATTTTTATTTAAACATGGAGCTACTGAAGTCACAGTGTCTTGGGCCCAAGAAAGAGTTCTAAAATGGTAAAATTTCAGACAATGTGAAAAACTTGTAGAAGGCTAGATTGGCAAACACTTTTCAAAACATACCCTGGAGGCAGAATATTTAGGTAGGCAGTAAGCTCTGAGATACAGTGAGGTAGAGGGAAAGAACACGGATCTTAGACTGAGGAAACCTGAATTTGAATCCTTGTTCTGTCTATATATAGTTAGAAGAACCTATATATAGTTAGAGGAACCTGGGTGATTTGCTCTGTCTGTATATAGCCCATTGAATTATTGGGTTCAATGTAGGCTACCCTAGATAAGCATATTTAATTTGTCTTAAGTTTCAAACTTTGTCCACTTGGGAACTTCTAAGGTCATCTAAACTCAGTTGGATCAGGCTAATAGATAAGATTGGAAACATGTATTTTTAAAGTAAAAAAAAATCAAACATTTAATCAGGCTTCAAGGAACATTTGTGAAGGAATAGGAAAACAATTTCAAAAGATTATATAGATTAGAGTCTCATTCCCAAGCAAATATCTGAGAAAATAATTCCCTTCAAGACTAATTTTCCATTGTATATATCTCTTCAGAGAAATTTTGTTTGTACACAAAAGACACTTCCCAACAAAACACCTGAACATCCCCATATAAAAACTGTTACCCGAGGGAGACTAGAGATTGTGATGCCAAAAACAACAGTAATGAAGGAAGGTCATTGAGTATTTTTTAAAATGACAGAAACAATAGAGGAATAGGCAATCAGAACAGATCCAAAAGTTAAATTGGAACATCTTAGAAGTAAAAAACCAAGTTTTATTTAATATTTAACTTCATTCAAAAAAGTTAAATAATTATTTGAAAACAGTTGAAAATAAGTAGAAGCAGAAGTAGAAGAAGAAGAAAGCAGAGGAGGAGGAAGAGAAGGAGAAGGAGAAAGAGAAGAAGGAGAAGGAGAAGAAGAAGGAGGAGGAGAAGAAGTCACTTCCTCTCTACAGCTTCAGTTTCATCATCTTGAAAATGAAATGGTAATAATACACAGCTTCAAAGGTCCCTTACATCTTTAAATCTATGGTTCTGTGGTTCTAGTAACATAACAATAAGTCAAGACAGTTACATAGAATTTGTGTAAAATAGCAAACAACGAGTTAAATCAAACTTTTAGCATTTGCACTATGCTTTTTCACCACTATCTCCTAAGGAGGCCTGGTCTTGACTCCTCTTTGGTAACTCTGGGCTTATTCTATAGCATCTATAACACAGAAGTGACTCATGTTAGCTTAGTTTTCATGGTGTCAATAGTTTGTCCAGGAATTCTTTGTATGGCTTTACAAGCCAAGAACACTTATGGTGGAGTGTTGACATAAGAACAAAAAATTAAGAGTATGTCATTTTCATTTACATGGGAATGGTGCTAACATAGAAGTCTGGTTGTTCTGAGAACACTGCTCCTTAATCCAGATCAACAAAACATCAGGGTCAGAAAAGGGCTGCTATCTTTTCCAGTCCTGCTCTTCTTGCCCTGTTTCTACCATACCAGCAATCATAGAATGACTCTCTCATCTACTACCCTGTTCTACCACTCACTCTCTCCAGCTTTGTTTGTATGACTTTCCAAAGCCTTTCCTTTTCAACAAAGACCTGGCCAAGTCTTTGATAGAGATAGAGACAGAGATAGAGATAGGAATAGAGAGTACAAAGCCTCTGGAGTCAAATATTGAGTCGAGATATTCCGTTTCCTTGCTACTTAATTACTTTGTGACTTTGGGCAATTTACCTTATATCTCTGGGCTATTATTTCCTGAACTATAAAAAGAAGGGGTTGGACTAGATCAGTGATTTTCAAAGTATAAACTAGGGCCTCCAGTTCATCCTCAAGACATTGTCAAGGAATCCCTAACATCAAAGCTATTTTGATAATAGTAGTAAGATATTTTCATTTCTAATATGGTAAATACTAATAGATACATAACACATAAATGAAAATTTGCGGGTGGGTCCTCAATAATTTTTAAGCATGTAAAGGAGCCCTTAGATTTAAAAGTTTGAGAACCACTGGATGATTTCTAAATTCTCTTAGGGCTCAGGGTCCTTTGCATTATACAAATTTTTTATTCCTTCTCCATTCTTTATGTCCAGGGTGGAAAAAGGTGTGATGGCCAATGTAGAAACACACTGCTCAATAGCAGTGTAAAACTTCCTTTCGTTCCCAGAAAAATTATTTAATCACTCACTGTCCTCAATGAATTGTAGTGGGTAACTGGAAATTTTGCTCTTTAAGATCAGATAAGTGAAAAAAAATGTTTGTTCTTTAAATGTGACAATCTAAAATTTGTCTGCATTTTGTTCTAACTTACTTTTTCCCCTTAATTCACAAGTAAAAGCTTTTTAGCAACATCCTATTGAATTAAGGAAAGGAGAATTTGGGATCCTAATTGAGTCATGAATATCCAGAGTGATATTAAGTGTCCCAGAGGCCAGATTAGAATTGAGGATAGAGTAAAATGAGAATTGGAGAACTCCTTTATTCTGGAAAGGATGTTTTGAAATTATTCAGAAAAATTGTCTCTGATCTCCCAAAAGTCTGTTAACCTTTTTACATTCATTCAGGAAACATGAACTAAGCACCTACCAAGTGTAATGTGCTCTGTTTAGTCTTGGGATGGCAGAAAGATATGCAAAACATGGTTCCTGTACCTAAGGAGCTTAGCACTTAGCTGAGCAGGTGAGGAGAGGAGGGAAAAGTAAAATATAGAGATATTAATCAAAATGTATACTGAATATGGAAAGAGCATTGACAAAATTCAAGTGTCATACACTTCAAAAAATACAATCTCTTTAATCCTTGTAATCATAGAATTATCCTTCTGCATTTTTTAGAATGAAAATCATTTGTACATGAAGTCCCAACTATATTTTTATCTCCAAACTAATCATTATTAAATATTAACAATGACAATTCAAGCCTTTGATACTGGTAGAGGGTGATATCACCCATGTATCTAAAGGTTCTCAGGGCAGAAGATCTAGAAGTCCAAATGATGTAAATGTCTTCCAACAATCTGAGATATTCATAAGTGCTTAGAAGATTGGTCATGGATTACAGGGGGAAGAGATGATTTCTGCTGAGGCTCAAGTAGGTCTAGAAGACGTTTGAGGCACCTTCCAATGCAGATTCTTTGATTTTGTTACACTCAAATATTAAAATGGATTGGTATTCTCATTGATGGCAGTATTCCTTCCAACAACTCAGACCACAACCCCTCCACATTGGCCCATCTGGCACAATTCTTGCTGGTGTCCTCCCAGAAATTCTATAATGTATTATTAAAGGCATGGTTAATGAACATCTGCCACATGGAAAGTGGATTAAAGTTGTTCTGCTTAGTATCAGAGAGTTGAAGCAGGAGCAACAAGAGGAAGTTTCAAGGAAGCAAACTGAAGCTTCATATGAGGACATTGTGTTCACCATTGTCTTGGAGAAGAGGCAGCACAGGCAGAGTTCAAATCAAGAAGGGATTGCCTACAGATAGCAAGGTACCCTGGATGTTCTGGATACTATGCTATTCCATCAAGCTCAGATTTCTGTGTTAGGATCAGAAAATACATGGTATTTGTTGTGATTTGGATTCAGGGTCAGACTTCCATGAAATTATTAAATCAAAGAAGTTCATGTCATATTTTCCCACCTCCTCTACTAATGTTCTTTTTATCATTTCTGGCACCCCTGCCTTTGTTCTGAGTACCAGTCTGGCTATTATTGATAATCTTTTCTAAGGGGACAGCTGATAAAGATATAAGTTGTCAGCCTATCCAAGGTCATTTGCATTTTAACTCTCCCCCCCCCCAAAAAAAAACCTCAAATACAAATTATCAATGAAAGAATCTATAGTATAATTTCAGACATTAGGGAACAAGGAAAAGAAATGTTTTTTGGGGGAAAGGAATTGAGAGCTTTTCAGGGATCCTAAAATCACCACATAAAAGGAGTCATGTAAAGCCAACATTGTCCACTGGCGCCATGACAGGAGCCATGAAGACAACATAAGAGGACTAGGGGAGTGGGGGGAAGAATAATAAGGACATTCCATGTGTGCTAATCATGGTTATCCTAGGTAAGGAGTTCAATTTTCTGTTTAAGAAGGTAGCCTTTACCCTTTCTCCCATACAGCCTGTTAGCTTTTGTGGCACTTAGTTACTACAGGTATGTGGTTTAGGTGCCAGACTCTGTCATCACCCTCACCACTGCTCCCTTCCTCCAGTCCCACCCCCACTCTCTCACCCTCTCCCACCACAGGCCAAAAAGGAAGTCAGACAGGACTGAAGAGCTAGCAAGATAAAAATCTAAAACAACCCTGCCTTCAAAGAACTTTGATTCTATGGAGGAAAAACCAGGAACCAACAGATAATAAATGCAAGAGGTGGGCAAAGGTCACCAGCAATAGAAGGATCAAAGAAGTTAGTTATAGAGGAGATTTCCTGCACCTAAACTGAGCCCTTAAGATTCTTAGAAATGAGAAGGTAGTTGGTATATTTTATGCATGGGGGACAGGGACTGTCTGTGAGACTGTAACATGAAAAGACTTTGTAGATCCTCTGTTTTCATTTTAGCCTGCGGCACAATAGTTTAGGAGTGATACAATGCATTAAAGAGCTTTTATGATTGATTAAATGTTCTAGCTTTGCCACAACATTTAATCAATGGCAGCTACCCAATTCTGCCTCATCTGCTACAAGGTATGGAGAATTCACAAAGTCACACCCCAGCACTTCAGCAGTTTCAGACCAAAGTCCCATTCTTACAATTGTGATTTTAACAGAGCTTCAAGGGAATTCAAGCAATTCTTAGCAAATCTTTATTAACCCTTTTTTTCCCTCTTTGCTCTTCTCTCTCTCTCTTCTCCTTTCTCCCTATTCCTCCTCCAGTCTCCATAGCTCTTTTCCCTTCCCCTCCTACTCTTATTGTTATCGCCTCCCCCCCACTAAATTGCCATTATTGTTGCTGTTGCTTTATGATGCATTTCACTATTGTACTGTCCTTACAAAGCACTTGATAATAACTACTATCTACTACAGAAGACAGAGCTCCCTTATTCCACTCTCATTTGATTGGTCAATTTGATGATGGATGGTTGTAATGATCCCTAGACACCTGGTCAGAGTAAAAGACGAGCAGCAATGATTCAAAGCCCTCCCCCCCAAGTTTGAATATTGACTGCCAGCTCCCCAGTAGTCTTCTCAGTACCCCCAAACCCATCCCCCACTAGTATGAATTAGCACTGCTTTCCAGATCCAGACTCTGAGTTTCCTGCCCCTCTCTCCACCCTTCCCCCCCACCTTGTTTTACCTGGATAAGAAAACTATAAAAATCCACCAGACTTTACTAATTAAAGTATACCATTTCCTTTGGAAGTAGGTTCCACCCAGTTCCCAGTAGACCTGACCTTTTTCCACCATTCTCCTTGACTGCCCTTTATATTTTACATATGATACTGCCTGTGTTTACTGTCTTATTTACTCCATGTTTCCTTTCACTGAAATATTGGTATCCTAAACCTTCCTAATCCTATATCAAGACCATGCAGATGTGTCCCTCTCAAAGTTATATGCTCACAAAATTATATGCAAAGCTGGAGGTGTGGCTGGCCAAGGTAGAGTGATTTGGGCCTATTATTTTATGGAAGATGCAGAACACTTTCATTAATATAGTCAAGGGCTGCATAAGCTTGAAATCAGACTCTGCAATGCAGACTTTTCTTTTTGGTATGCTGGAATAAGCACTTACCTCTCCACGTATAGTGGCTCCCCCACCAAACACATATTTATAGATCTTCCGAATATCAGACAATGACTGAATTTGCTGCTTAATTTCATATTACTTATAAGAAGGCACAGGGGACATGGAGGTCATTGTGATTTTGACAAGCTGTTTAATGTTTAATGTGTTAACACATATTTAAATGGCAGACCATTGGGAAATATATATAATTGCCCACTTAAGCTTCAGATAGAAAGATAGATATGTGCATATACATACATATGTGCATATGTGTGTATACATTTTAATATACTTACATGTACTTTATATGTCATATATAAAGTATATATTTATATACTTTTTTATATTTATTTATATAAAAAACTCATTTGTTTTTAAAAGCATTAATAAGAAAGAGAAAATGGCATAGAGAAGACACGTCCCATGGTGGTGCTCATGGGGAGGTAAAATTTTGGTTTTTCTGGAGTTGAGAGTTTAGTGTGTTTCATAATCACACAAAATATTTAAAGTGGTCTCCAAAACCCAAATCTGTACTAATACTACGACCCCATCGAGAAAACAAAAGAGTACCAGAAGAAAAAAGACAAAGGTGGAAGAGGGAGAGAGGGATGAAAAAGACAGCCAGTTCAGGCTGGGGTCCCCTCTTCTTTGTGCAGGGTATATGTCCTGGAGTCATCAAGAAAGCAAAAGGCTCTTCCCTATTAGCAAGGTGTAAAAGGAAATGGAGAGTCTCCAAGTGTCAGGATAAAGCAGCTGGGCACTTCTCCCCAATTCCAATAATTAACACTTAGGGAGATGGCCAAACACACACACACACACACACACACACACACACAAGCATGCACATGCACATTTAAGATAATATTTCTGGTCTTTCCTTGACTCAGAGACTAGGGATCATTAATCTACATGTTCAAATGCCATTTGCTTCCCATGATTTTCCATGTTCTCCTTTTACCAATCCTGACCTTCTTCTTGGTTTTCTCTGTTCAATAAAAATAGTTCTTCATTTCAAATACTTGAAATGATACATGGTTTTATCAAAATGACTGTATTCTTTCCATCGATACAGTCCCAACCCCTATGTCTCAGTAAACAGATTTTCATTAGTTTTTGTGACAATGAATAAATAAAATCATCTAGTAGCCAATCTTCTGGTGATAAATATCTCAGGCCCTGGACAAGCTAATCTTGAAGTGACAGACTGTAATTGGACCTTTTCTGAAGCCTTTCCAGTTTGGGAAGATCTATAAGACATGGTATCTAGCTGACAAGCCTTAGAGAACCCAGAGTCACCTCTAAACCACTGAGATGAGAAACTAGAGTAGGACTTGAATGAAAGAACAATTATCATAAAACAAAATTGAAGAGAAAATGTAAAGGTCATCCCTGACATTCAGCCCATTTAAGCTAGGGAATGTCCTTTCTAATCAAGGTCCCAAACAGTCCTGAAGTTGCCATAAAATAAACCTTGTTATTGCAACTGATGGAACCTGCCTGAATTATTGCCCTGCAGGCATTAAGAATTAGAATATGCATCAGTCTATCTTGTGGCCTTGAGAGAAGGACTGACTCAATCTGTTTCCTTCCCAAAAGAGGAGCAGAGGCAAAATTGAAAGACTGGGAAATCATTATTTCCATCAAAACCAAGCCCCTTGGGGGTGGCTAGGTGGCACAGTGAGTAAAGCGCCGGCCCTGGAGTCAGGAGGACCTGAGTTTGGTTCTGGCCTCAGACACTTAATACCCACACACACAAAAAAAACTAGCCGTGTAACCTTAAGCAAGTTACTTAACCCCAATTGCCCTCTAAAAGGGAAAAAAAAAGGTATAAAAAAAAAAAAGCCAAGGCCCTTGTCTCACTATCCACATTGAAAAGCTAAAAAGGTGTTTTGTGTATCAGCACCATAGTCTGGTACATCTGCATAGATTGGATAAGATGGGAAAAATTCATTTCTCATATTAAAAACATTTAGTGCTTATGTGAATAAGGATTTTTCCTTCTTCTCCAGTCTCAAAACTCTCTTTATAGCCTAGTCTATGTTTTACTCCAAATTCAATACCGAACCCTAAGTGGCCCTTATTTTCTCCTAGCATCCATAAAACTCAAATAGATTTTTCATTAACAAGAATAAAAATGACTTGATGATAATATATACACATATGTACATGTATATGTGTGTGTATATATATATATAACATATATACATAAGAATGTGTAGTGTTTTAAGATTACAAAGGAGTCTTCACAATATTGCTGGGAGAGATATATAATGCAAACATGATCATTCCCATTTTAAGAGTTTTTGGAGGGTGGCTAGGTGACACAGTGAGTAGGGTACTGGCCCTGGGGCCAGGAGGACCTGAGTTCGGATCCAGCCTCAGACACTTAAAACACACACACACACACACACACACACACACACACAACTAGCCGTGTGATCTTGGGCAAGTTACTTAACCCCAATTGCCCTACAAAAAGCAAAAAAAAAAAAAGAATTTTTTAAAAAACTGAAGTGTAGACGGTAAGTGGCTTTCTTGATCTGGGTGGCATAGTGAGTATCAGATTTGGAACTCAGGTCTTATGATTTCAAAATAAATGCTCATTCTTTCTATTACATGAGGCTTCTCCACTGTTACGGACCATGTTTATCAGGAAATACACCCATAATGGTAAATCAGCATAGATTTGGTAATGTTCTAATTCAATCTATATTATACCAGTAATTCCAGGAAAATATAAGCTCCTTTTAGGGAAAGCCTTTCATGTGTGTGTGTGTGTGTGTGTGTGTGTGTGTGTGTGTGTATGTGTGTGTGTGTGTGTGTGTATCTTTGTCAGTGTGTGTATGTGTGTCTGTTTCATTGTGTGTTTTCTCTTTGTCAAGACATCTAGGTGGCACAGGTGCCAGGCCTGCAGTCAGGAAGATTCATCCTCTTGAGTTCAAATGTAGCCTCAGACATTTACGAGCCATGGCACCCTAGGCAAGTCACTTAACCATATCTTCCTTAGTTTCCTTATGTGTAAAATGAATTGAAGAAGGAAATGTCAGAACCACTCCAATATCTTTGCAAAAACAAAAACAAAACAAAACAATGGAGTCACAAAGAGTCCAACAGAAGTGAAAAACACCCTCCTCTGTGTAGCCCCAGTGACTCCACTGTGCTTTCTCCACAAGGAAGGGGATAGGGGCTGTGATACTGGTATGAGGATGTCCCTTGGAGGGAAATTCCTTCCATCAACATAGATGAGTACTTGCCCTACTCTTTATGCTCTTGGAAAGCTGCCTGAAACAGAAAGTGAAATGTTAAGGGACTTGTCTGGTGCCACCCAGCTGGTATGTCAGAGGCAAGACTTGGCTCGCTCACTTTCTACTATCCCACATATTAGAAGTTTAATATTTGGTCAATTGAACTGAATATTAACATAATCAAGGATTGTAGGTTGTTTGTCTTCCCTACCTTGGGGGTATTGAGCACAACCCCACCTTCCATTCCCTTAATTGATCTGTAAACAGGCATTTTAGCATAACTTCACCCTTCCCTTCCCCTAATTGATCTGTAAACAGGAATTTCAGCACAAACTCCACCCTTCCCTCTCCTAATTGATCCATGGGTGGGGGTTTCAACCTAGGGTAAAATCTTCCCAGTCCCCTAACCCCCCACCTTCTACCAGGTGTTCCCCATCTCCACCCATTCTGGGTTCCCTGTACCTCAGCCTAGGAAAAACTTCAAGGGCAAATTCAAATATACACTGACCAATCACTGACTGTAGTTTCAGCTTACTTAACCTGACTATTGTAATCTCTTTAAAAACCAGCATACTGTTCATGCCAATTCACTGTTTGATTTGGGTATGGGACCTGGGCAGTACCGAGGTAATAAAATCCACTTCCAATTTTAATCTCAGGGATCTTCTGTCTGCTCCTTTATGTCCTGGGTGGGGGGAGGGGCAATTTATATAATCCCATATTTAAGACTCCTCAAAAAACTAAAATATTGTAATAGCACCAATTAGTGATTTTTTAAAGCCTGAAATGGAAAGAAAGGTAGAATGAGTAACAAAAGAGAAAGAGCATGGAGAAGTGGGGAAATGAAGAACTAACCATTTAAGGATTTCTTGTGACTTCCTCTGAAATCAGTCTAGGCACTACTATCCTTATCCCTTCTTTGCTATTTAAGTCAAAGCAGTTTTCTTCCCATGAGAAAATCTCTGAGATAAAATGTCTTATTATTTTGGGAGGAAAAGTCCTTAAGATAATGCTAAGATCTGAGCTTCAATGAAAAAAGAACAAAATGCTTAGGTTACAATAAGAGGTATAGAATCTTTCTTAATAATGCCATTAAAAGAAAAATTTTTAATTAATTAATGGAAAATTAAAAGGGTAAAATAAATAAATGAAATTTTTAAAGCATGTAAACATGAATCTTAAAATGAATCTTAAAATTCATTTAAGATGAATTCGATTCTCCATTTGGGGCTAGAGAGGGCACGGCTAAGCACTCTCCTAAACAAGGCTTCCTTACTTCCCTGTAGTAATCTTACCCTAAATGCAGGAGAGGAAACAAAGGGCCAAACACTCACTGAAAGGTGGCTCATAACTAAGATCCTCAGGTATAATCATAAATTTCATCCAGAATCTCAGAGTAAGAAGGGATCCCAAAGACCACCATCTCCAACTATCAAGTCTTCTCCTACTCCAATCCATTTTCCATTCACCTGTCAAATTAATTTTCCTCAAGGGCAAGTCTGGCCATGTCAATGGTCAATAAATTCCAGTGGCTCCCTCTTACCTCCAGGATCATATATAAAATACTGTCTGACTTTGAAAGCCCTTCATAACCTGACTCTTTCTTACCTTTTCAGTTTTCTTAGACCTTATTCCCTTCCACATGTCCTGAGATCCTGATAACACTGGCCTCCTTGGCATCCCTTGCACGTGACACTCCCTTTCTTGACTTTGAGCATTTTCACTTCTATCCCCCAGACTGGAATGTGCTCTCTCTTCATCTCCACCTTTCCTGACTTCCTTCAAGTTTTTGCTAAAGTTCTGTTTTCTAAAAGAAGTCTTTTCCAGTTGCCCTTCATTTTACTTCCTTTCCTCTAAGACTATCCTCAATGCATCCTGTCTCCATAATATTTGCACGTAGTTGCTTGCATGTTGTCTCCCTCATTAGACTGAATTCATTGAGACTAGAGACTTTTACTCTTTTTTGTATCTCTTATGTATCTGTTATGCTTGACACATAACAGGTGCTTAATACATAGTTGTTAACTAATTGACTGCACATAAATTCCTTCTAGAATATACTCAAAAAGTGGTCATCCAGTTTTTGATTAAAGAATTCCAGGAAGGGAGAACTAATTTCCTCATGAGGTAGATTATTCTATTTTTTGATAGCTCCAACAGCTAGAGAAGTTTTTTGTTCACTTGTTTTTAGATTTTCTGTTTGTTTGGGTTTTTCCCCCTTCCTGACATGAAACCTAAATATGGCTTTCTGCCAAAGGTCTGCACCTGGCACTGTCATTAAAATACCCATAGGATCTTGGATACTTCCCTTCCTGCTCAACAAGAAACTAGGCTATTCCCTCAAGTATCACCTACAGAGAGATTTTTTTAACCCCTTCTCCAGCTCTCCTGTATGTCTTCTCTTCTCCCTAGCTTCCCCATGCTCAGGTGAGAAAAGGAGACTTTCTACCTGACCATGCATCTTCCATCTGCTGCTGCAGTGAAGGCAGGAAGCACCTGGGTACAACTTCCATTTGTGACAACAAAGACTTTCAACTCCCCCTTCCAGAGATCTCCAGCCCCAGGTGAGAAGCACCCTTAGGTGCTGTTCCTAAGAGAAAGTTACCATTGACATTCACTCTAAGTTAGGAGCCCCCAAAATACAGCCAATAAGTGGAGGTTGGGCAGGGACCCATTGTCATTCAGAGCAAACTGGGTTGAAGGTTTTGGGAAGGAAGGACAGAAGGCAGGAAGGCAGGAAAGAATCTAGCTAGTAAATACCAAGTTAAGCGAGAAATTATTGGCTATCAAAATTTACCTTCCTTTGGAGAGGAGAAGGAGTAGGAATGGGGGAGGATGCACTGAGTTACCCAACTAGCTTGGTCCCCATTCAAGCAGTTTAGTCTACTCACAGGTTGTGTTTGTCCTTCATTTTCAAAGACTTTGGGGAACACAATAGGTTCGTCCCCAAGCTCCACTTAATGGCCGTGTTTTGGACCCTCCAGGGTTAGAGTGAAGGTCAATGGTAACTGTTTCTCTTTGAAGCAGCAAACCTGAGGGTCTTCCCCACACAGTTTGATTTTTTTTCTTTTTCTAATTGAAGGGGTTATCCCTTGATTCACTTCTTTAAGAGGTCTAATCACTGAATGGGCACCACCTCACTCTAAGGGCCAGAGTCTCCCAGTGTGTCCTGCGTCATCTCTAGTCATCCTGAAAATATCAGGTCACTGGATCCAGATGGCTCTGGAGGAGAAAGTGAGGCTGGTAACATTTCACAGTCTCCCTCACTCAAATTAAAGTCAACTCGAAGTCATGTCATCATTTCCCTGATGCCACAGTCCTCTTTGAAAGAAAGACAAACACAACAACAACAACAATATAGTAGGTACTCAACAAATTTATAAAGCTGACAATAATAAAAATGGCAAGTGCCCTGCAATGTATATAGTATGCACTGAATTAATATTTGTGTAGTTGAATTGGATTTTTTCTTAACTTTTCAGCTGTTTCACATTGCAGTAGACCCTACCTAGAGGTGTTTAATTATTAGTCCTGAACACATAACCTAAAGGATTTTAAAATCCTGTAAATAATGTTTGTGGCCACTCACACAAAACTGAATTCAATCCTGAGGCTTCTCAGATATGGAAAGATGTTGACAAATTGCAGCAAAGTCTGAGAACTGCTAAAATGATTAAAAGGCTGAAGAATTTGATTTATGAGAAAACATTTAAAGAACTAAATATGTATAGCTTGGCTACTCAATGATTAAGGGAGGATGAAGGGTTTTGACAAATGTACATTAGCAGCTAGATGATCAGACCAGCCAAGGGAGAAACTATTTAAAATGGAGCTAAGAACCATTATTGACATTCAGCGGTGCTTTTAATTGCTGGAATAATGTATCTTGGCTCTCCTTCTCTTGTCACTGAAACTCAGAGTATCGGCCCCTGCACTGTGAAGTAGATCTGAGATTCATAAAGGATCCTATGATTTAGAGATGGAAGGTACCTAATATATCTTGAAGTTTGGATTCAGTAAAAGGGCTGAACTTAAGAACCTACAAGGCCACATGTGGCCTTGAGGCTGCAGGTTCCCCACCCCAATCTAGTCCAACTGCTTCATTTCACAGATATATAGAGACCCAAAGAGTGGAACTGACTTTCTCAAGATCAGTATCTAGTTTGTTACACAATGGTAGAGAGTCAAGGCTACTAGATTGGGAGTCAGGAAACTTTGAGTTTGAATTCTACCTCAGATCTTTATTTTTTGTGCACTTTTATTATATGTATTGTTCCTGCAAGGCAGGCTTATTGCAGATAAAGGAACTGAATCTCAGAGAAGTTAAGTAATCTGTCTAGAGATACACACTTAGTAAATTTCTGAGATTCATCTATAAAGCCCAAGGAAGAACCCAATTCCCACAAAGAGGGAATTGTTTAGGAAATAATTGCTCAAGTTTTACAGCTGATCTGACATTTGGGTGCAACATTTGTAGAAACCTGTATCCTGTTAATAAAATTGAATTTACACTGTCATCAGTCCTGTGGTTTACAAAAGACACTTGACAGCAGGCAATTTTTTTTTAGTTCCTTAGGAAATTTCCAGTAATTTGAATGTATAATCTTGTGTCTTTCTATGTATGTTAATCTTTTCAAGTATTAACACTTGGAGAAGTCAGTTTCTTAAACTGTCATTGATTATTTGTACTGTTATACACAACACAAATGTTGACTACTGCAATAAGATATTTCAATGAAAAAAAATTTTCAAGGTGAGACTCAAACTTAGGTCTTCCTGTCTCCAAATTCAGTATATTATATACTATTATTACCTATTAACACACAGTCTCTCAAGCCATTTTGGCATATCATTGAAGAGAGGTTTTGCCAGTTCTAGCTCTTAAGAAATTAGACAAAATGTGTCTTCATTATCTTTTCTTATATTTAAGCATATTCTCACCCTCCTTATGAACTCCTGCTGAACTCTGTATATTCATGTTTATAAGGATTGTTGAGAAATTTCTACTCAGGATTTCTTTGTTCAGAGGGTGGCCTGTCCTGGGCTCCCCATGGTTGGGCTCCAACCAGGGCCTCTTTTTTGCATGGCTAATGTAAGCCTACACATCAGGGCTTCTGAGGCCTTAGGAAAGACCAGCTGTCAGTCTCACCTCCTGTTCCTCTACCCAGCAAAGATACCTCTTACCTTGTCTTCCTTATAATTGATGCCTGTGCGGGCAACAGTGATGCTAGCAAACAAGACAGAGCGCTATCTGTTTAGAGGGCTAGAAGAGGAAGCCATACCTCTTGTGCAGGTGTGGTTTGCATTCAACTCCCTCCTTCAGGGGAGTAACTTTTCTTTCAAACCTAGACAAAGATGATGGTAAGAGCTTGAAAAGTTAGAGTATGCTCTCTACGTTGTATAAAGAGAAGCCTTCTCAGCAGCCTGATATGAAATGATGAAGGCTTCCAGGGTGGTAGCAATGTCAGAAGAGAAAAGTGTGCATATGTGAGAGATGTCATGTGGTTAAATCAACAGGCCAAGGATTAAAGATTGGATAGGGAAGGTGAAAGATTAAAGAGTTGAAGATTATCCCTAAATTGTGAGCCTGAGGAACTGAGAAGATGGTGTTACACTTGAGAGTAATAGGGAAGTAGTTTTAGAAGTGGGTGGTTTTTTGGGGGGAAGATAATTCAGTTTTTGACATATTAAGTTTAGGATGTCTACAGCACATCCAATTTGGAATGTCTACTAGGCAACTAGAGATGCAAGAGACCAGAAGTCAGCCAAGAGTATAGGGTTAGATACATAGATTTGAGAATCATCAGCAGAGACATTATAATTGAATCCCCAAATGAGGAAACTGAGGCCCAGAAATGTCACCCAAGTATAAACAGCAGAGAGTCTGGATTCAATACCAGGTTCTATAATTCCATTTTCAGTGCTTGATCATGCTGCCTCTCATACTTAGGTAGAACAGGTTCCTTTTTCTCTGTTTTCTGTCTTATATTACCTATTACTTTTTCTACAATACAAATTCTAGGTTTTAGCCTGAGAGCATTTCTTGTCCTCTACTTGTTGATGCAGCAGGGTAAAAGATATAATGTGAGCTCAATGAACATTTCATACCTTTTCCTACCTGACTTACTAAGGTTCAGTTATCTTGAACTTTATTTACCTTATCTTGAAATTCTATTCAAATGCCTTCTAGAGAATGGTCTCTCAGAATATCATTTTACAACTTCACAATATCACAAACACTTTACACATTTAATAACATTTTTTGTTGTTGTTCAGTCGTTTCAATCATGTCCTACCTTTTGCAACCACACTTGGGGTTTTCTTGGCAAAGATACTGCAGTGATTTGCCATTTTCTTCTCCAGTGGATCTGGTGGATCCATTTTGTGAGGCAATCAGAAGTAAAGTGACTTACCCAGGGTCACACAGCTAGGATGTATCTGAGGCTGGATTTGAATTCAGGTCTTTCTGACTCCAGAAAGCTAAGTGGTTGCGGTAGATAGAGTGTGGGACTTAGAATCAGGAAGATTGAGTTCAAATCCAGTCACAGATGCTTACTAGCTTTGTGACTCTGAACAAGTCACTTAACCCTGTTTGCTTCAGTTTCCTCATCTATAAAATGAGCTGAACAACTTCCTGACTATAAGCCCAGTGTTCTGACCATTGAGTCACCAGTTGCCTCTAGTCATATAGTTCCCACCAAAACAACATTCAGAGATGAGTCATTTCAGCACAACTTCTTGGTCTCATCTCCATTCCACAAAATACAAAATTTCCAACTCCAAGTGGTCAAAACTAATGTAATGATGCAGAAAGAGAAAATCTTCCTTGATGACCACCATTCCTTACAAGGTAAATGACATAGACAAAACCTTCTTCCTTATCTGACTATTTACTCATCTCCAGTAGAATGTAAGTTTCCTGAAGGTAGGCACTAACTCACATATGTATCTCTAGAATTCAGTTTAATAAACACATTCTTAAAGTATTTTTACATTTACATTTTTTTAAGTGTTTGGTTAGTTAGCATTGGTTAAGGATGAATGAATGCAGAATTCCTTGTGTTGTTGAATTGTTTTTTGGAGGGGAGTAGTGGAGCACGGTGAGGCAGTATGGTTTCTGAGGAGCACCAAAATGGTTATCCTTTGTAAGCATTTAAACAGAGGGAAACTAACTCCTATTCCATTTAATTTAAAATTATTTTTGGGATATTTCCAGATAACTACAAAAATAATATCATATTACATGTTTCAATAAATATCAGCTTTCACTGAAGATGTATATTGATTTCAGCTTCTCCATTACCAATATTTCATTAAAATCAATAGGCTTTGAGTGTTACCTAAATAGAAGCCTGCATAACTCCATTAAGATAATTATACCCTATCACAGGATAGAATAGATTACAATTGTTGAAACTACTCACAAAGATGGAAAGAGAACATTGCCTTTCCCCTCTCATTTATACCCACTACAAATAGTTTCTATAGAATGTTTCTTCACACATGCAAACTGATCTGTCCAGTCCAGAGTTATAGAGAAATGCCTCACAGTGAGACATGTTTTAGATGCTCATTGTGCTGTATATGATTTTCACTGGTTTCCTACAGGAAGGATGTCATCAGGACTAGAAAGATACAGGTTACTACATAATTATTGTGCTCATAGGCTACTGGCTCAACTGGATATATTAGCCAATTCATCATTGCTGGTGTAACAACCAATTGATCAAAACAGATGAGCCGGCCCCCACAATCTGGCTCCTAACTAATTTTCTAGGCATATTTCCCATTTTTTTATCCTAAACTTTCCACTGCAGCCAAATTGTTTACTCTGTATTCCCTAATTGAACAAATTCTTCCCTGCATTAGAGTTGTAATACAATTTCTTTCCCCTACCTGAAATACACTCCCTTGCCTCTCTGTCCATCAAAATTCTTCTCCTCAAAAGCTAATATCAATGACCAGACCAGCCTCATGTGATCTCTCCCTTCTCTGAACATATGGCCTGTTTTGTTTTGTTTTCCCTCTGCTACTTACATATTATTTTTGCATGTAAGAGACCATGTTTTAGTAATTTTTATATTTTTATGCCCTATCCTCCTACAGCCAGAGTGCTGAACAAAGCACATTACAAATAGTAGGAGCTTAATGAATGTTAAGTAATGATCACAGTATTTTGGATTTCAGGACTTTCAGGCTTCAGATATGAAAATGATTTGCTCCCAGAAAAAAAGTTGAATTATCTTGAAAGAACAAAAGAGAATGTGCTTGTTAGGAGATTTTGGTGCTCTGTCTTATTTTTTTTTAAAGAATGTTATTTTATTTTTCTACAATTACATGTAAAAAACACTTTAACTTCATTTTTTATAATTTTTGAGTTCCAAATTCTTTCTCCCTCCCTCCCTTCCCCCTCCTTGAGAAGGTAAGCAATTTTATATAGATTATATATATATATATATATATATATATATATATGCAGTCATGCAAAATATATTTCTATAATAGCCATATTACAAAAGTTAACACAGACAAAAAAAAACAATAAAAATAAAGCAAAAAAATAGTATGCTTCATTTTGCATTCAGAATCTATCAGTTCTTTCTCTGGAAGTAGATAGCATTTTTCATCTTTTTTTTTTTTTAAGCAATTGGAGTTAAGTAACTTGCTCAAGGTTACATGGCCAGTTATTTCTGGGTGTGGTGCTAAGTATCTGAGCCCAGATTTGATCCCCAGGTCATCCCAACACTGGAGCTAGTGCTCTTACTTGCTGTGCTACCTGGCCGCCCCAAATCAAGCCAGTCATTCTCTTTTATTAATTCATTTATTTTTAAGCAATTGGGGTTAAGTAACTTGCTCAAGGTTACACGACCAGGTGTTTCTGGGTGGGTGCTAAGTGTCTGAGACCGAATTCGATCCTCAGGTCATCCCGACACTGGGGCCGGTGCTCTTACTTGCTGTGCTACCTGGCCACCCCCTAGCATTTTTCATCTTAAAACCTTTGAAACTGTCTTGGATGATTGTATTGCTGAGGAAGGCTAAGACATTCACAGTTGATTATCATACAATCTTGCTGCTACCATGTGTGTACAATGATATCCTGGCTCTTCTCATTTCACTTTGCATCAATTCATATGTACTTTAAGAATAATATTTTTTTTAAATTTGTTTTTAGTTTTTCACATTCATTTCTACAAGATTTTCAGTTACAAATTTTCTCCCCATCTTTTCCCTCCCCCTCCCCAAGAGAGCTAGCCTACTGAGTACCCCTTCCCCCAATCTTCTCTCTCTTAAATCCTTCCCCATACCCCCTCTAATTTTCTAGAAGGGCAAGATGGATTTCTTTCCCCAGTGCCTATATATCTTATTTCCCAGTTGCATGTAAAAAATAAATATTTTAACATTTGTTTTTAAAACTTTGATTTCCAAATTCTTTGTTTTCTTTGCTCCTCACCCACCCCCACTGGGAAGATAAGCAATTCAATATAGGTTGTATATGTGTAGTTATGCAAAACGTTTCCATAGTAGTTATATTGTGGAAGATTAATTATATTTCCCTCCATCCTATCCCATGCCCCACTATTTTCTACTTTGACCCTGTCCCTTTTCAAAAGTATGTGTTTACTACCCGCTCCCCCATCTGTCCTCCCTTCTATTGTGCCCCCCTTTTATCCCCTTCTCCCCTACTTTCCTGTAAAATGAGATACCCAAATGAGTGTGTATTTTATTCCCTCCTTAAGCCAAATTCAATGAGAGTAAAGTTGACCCATTCCCTTTCACCTTCCTGCTCTTCCTCTCCATTGTAACAGTTTTCTCTTGCCTCTCTTATATGAGATAATTTACCCAATTCTATCTCTCCTTTTCTCCTTCTCTCATTATATTTCTCTCTCACCTCTTAATTTTATTTTTTAGATATCATCCCTTCCTATTCAACTGATCCTGTGACCTCTATCTATGGTTATGTGTACATATATATACACACACATATGTATTTATACATACATATACCCTCCTATACATACATATATGTATACGTACACACACACACATATATACACACACACACACATATATATTCTCTTCAACTAATCTCATACTGAGAAAAGTCTCATGAGTTACAATCATCATTTTTCCATGTAGGAATGTATATAGTTCAACTTTAA
Source organism: Petaurus breviceps papuanus (assembly GCF_028583685.1). Classification (NCBI taxonomy): domain Eukaryota; kingdom Metazoa; phylum Chordata; class Mammalia; order Diprotodontia; family Petauridae; genus Petaurus; species Petaurus breviceps. Next base: position 6,351,891 of record NW_027185712.1, read on the forward strand.
TAAGTTTCATATGATTTCTTTTTCCTGTTTATCTTCTCATGCTTCTTGTATTTCAAATTTCTTGTATTTGCTTCTTGTATTTCAAAGTCAAATTTTCTGTTCAGCTCTGGATTTTTAATCAACAATACTTGAAAAGGGGGTGGCCAGGTGGTGCAGTGAGTAAGAGCGCCAGCCCCAGAGTTGGGAGACTGGGGTCAGTTCTGGGCTCAGATACTTAACACCCACACAAAATAACTGGCCATGTAACCTTGAGCAAGTTACTTAACCCTGATTGCTTTAAAAAAAAAAAAGAAAAGAAAAAAGAATACTTGAAAAGCCTCTATTTCACTGAATGACCATATTTTCCCCTGAAGCATTATACTCAGTTTTGCTGGATAGGTGATTCTTGGTTTTAATCTTAGCTCCTTTGACCTCCGGATCATATTCCAAGCCCTTTGATCCCTTAGTGTAGAAGCTGCTAGATCTTGTGTTTCCACAGTATTCAAATTGTTTCTTCCTGGCAGCTTGTAATAATTTCTCCTTGACCTGGGAACTCTTAAATTTGGCTATGATATTCCTAGGAGTTTTCTTTTGGGGATCTTTTCCAAGAAGTGAATTCATACAAATTCTATTTTGCTGTATGGTTCTAGAATATCAGGGCAATTTTCCTTGAGAATTTCTTGAAGGATGATTTCTAGGCTCTTTTTTTGATCATGTCTTTCAGGTAATCCAATAATTTTTAAGTGATCTCTCCTGGATTTTCCAGGTCAGTGGTTTTTTCCAATGAGATATTTCATGCTGCTTTCTATTTTTTCATTTGTTTGGATCTGTTTTATAGTATCTTGATTTCTCATAAAGTCATTAGCTTCCATTTGCTCTAATCTAATTTTGAAGGAATTATTATCTTCAGTGAGCTTTTGAAATTCCCTTTCTATCTGGGCAATTCTACTTTTTAAGGCATTCTTCTCCTCATTGGCTTTTTGTGCCTCTTTTGCCATTTGAGTTAGCCTATTTTTTAAGGTGTTATTTTCTTCAGTATTTTGGGGGGCAGCCACCACACTTCCTTCACCTCTCACCCCAGGGGCAGGGGCTGGACCATGCTCTTTAATCACCCAGTTCCACAGAGTTCCCCACTGACCTTTTACTTTCACTTTGGCATTTATGGGTTGAGAAGTCAGGAAACTGCCAGAGCTGTGGGTGATTCACTCTCCTGAAGTCTGCTCTGGCAGTCTGGGCCACTGGTCAGGGCCGCGCCAGGGTTGAAACAGTCCAGTTCACACAAGACTCTGCATGGCTCCCAGTTTGGTGGATGAGATAGAACATTTCTGTGGGCTTGCCAGGCTGCCTTCAGTGGGAGATTTTTTTCTCTCTGTCACTTTGTGGGTTCTGTAGCTCTGACATTTTACAGGTATTGGAGGTGGTTGGAGTGGAGTTCTGCCACCTAGTGCTCTGTTGTACAGGGCTTTAAACTGAAATTTGATAAAAAGAAAGAAAATTGATGAGAAATATAAGGGATCCTGTAATGGGTGGTGCTAGGGTAAGATTGATGGTCAGTCTTTGAACTTACAGCAGTAGAGCAGTATGCTGTGCCTGAAAAAGGGACCTAAATCTGACCCCCAGGAAGATCAAAGGACAAAAGAAGAGTCCCAGTGATTACAATATTTTCATAACACTTTCTCCAATGACCAAAAAAGAAACTGGAAATCAAATGAATGCTTCTTGATTTTTTAATAGCTAAGCAAATTGTGATATGTGAATGCAAATATCATTGTGCTGAAAGAAATAACAAATATGAGGAATTCCAAGAGAAATATTAAAGTACATCACCATCATCATTATAGAATTATAGATGTAGGGCTAAGAGATCATCTGACTGCCTCATCCATAAAATGAAGAAACAGAGGCTTCTTCATAACTCTCCTTTTATGTAATACTTTGTAAAGAGTTTTGCATATATGTTTTCATTGTACACTCACAACAATTTTGTGGGGTTGGGTACCACTATTATTGTCATTTTACAGATAAGTAAAATGATACATGTTCTATGACCTAGTTATGCCACTGCTAGTCTTACAACCAAAGGATATCAAAGAAAGTGGGGAAAAATATCCTATATGCACAGAAATATTTATAGCAGCTCTTTTTGTAGTAACCAAAAAACTGGAAACTATAGAGAAATCCATCAACTGAGGAATGACTGAATCAACTGTGGTATAGAAATATGAATAGAAAATTATTACACTATAAGCAATAAAGAAATAGATCATTTCAAAGAAACATGGAAGCCCTTATATGAACTGATATAGAGTGAACTAAGCAAAATAAGAAAAATGATTTATACTTTATAAATGAACTTTTAAAATGAACAATTTTGAAGATTTTAAAGTTGAAGAATGAAATGAGCAGATAGGGAAGAACTGATTTATAAAATAACATCAAAGCTGTAAAGACAAATAACTCTGAAAGCTGTGGGACCATGATTATTCATGATTCCAGAGGATGGAAGATGCTGCATGCTATCCACCTCTTACCAGGGAGATGATGAATTTAAGATACAGAATCACACACATACACAAACATGCACACACACACTCACATATATATGTGGAAACATAAATATACACATGTACATATATGTATATATTTATATACAGTCAAGAAGGGATTTGTTTTGCTCGACTATCAATATTTGTTACAATGAAATTATTTTTATTTTGTTTTATTTTTCAAACAGAGATGGGACGGGAAAAAAACTTCTCTTATTTAAAATAATACTTTAAAAGTGGAGAGTTTGGAAGGTTACAGGTGTGAAATACCATTGTATTCTTAGTTTTGCTTAATTGCTTTAATTGGTTACAAGAAAGCTTTCATGGTATGGATATGGGTATGGTTATGGGGTATGGATAATCTGGAAATGTTTATAATGTAACAACAAAACATATCAATAAAACTTAAAAAAAAAAAAAGAAAAACTGAGACTCAATGAGATTAAGTTAATTTCTCAAAGTCACAATGCTAACAAGTGTCCATGACTGGGTACAAGCCCCTGTCCTCTTTTTTTTTTAATTCAATTTTTAATTTATTAATTTCTTTGTTTCCTTTTAGTTTACAGGATTCAATTCCACAATTCCTTGAATTTCACATTTTTTTCCCCTCCTTCCCCACCCCCCCCCATGGCGTCTTATAATCAAGTATAGGATCTGTAAATACTTTCACATTATACAATGGTCAGGTTATAAGGATGGATTATACCAGCTGGAATGAAAAATGGTAAAGAGGACATAAAATCAAATAAGAGAATGAAAAAGATCAGGTATTTTGCTTCCACCTGGATATAAATGTAGTTCTTTCTAGTTCTTTCTCTGGATGCACGTTTTTCTCTCCATCATGAGTCTTTTGGGATTGACTTATATCCCTGCATTGTTGAGAAGAATCCAGTCTATCAAAGTTGGTCATCACACATATGTTGTGTATGTAATTGTGTACAAATTCCTCCTGGTTCTACTCTTCTCACTCAGCATCAGTTCTTTTAAGCCTCTCCAGGTAAATATGAAGACCGCCTGCTCCCCATTTCTTATAGCGCAATAATATTCCATAACATGCATATACCACAACTTGTTCAGCCATTCCCCAATTGATGGGCACCCCCTTAATTTCCAATTCTTTGCCACAACAAAAAGAGCTGCTATAAACATTTTTGTACATATGGGTCTTTCTCCCATTTCTATGATCTCTTTGGGATATAACCCTAGGAGTGGTATTGCTGGATCAAAGGGTATGAAAGTATTTATATCCCTTTGGGCATAGTTCCAGATTGCTTTCCAGAAAGGCTGGATCAGTTCACAACTCCACCAACAATGCATTAGTGTTCCAGTTTGCCCACATCCTCTCCAGCATTTGTCATTTTCCTGTTTTGTCATCTTAGCCAATCTAACTGGTGAGATGTGGTACCTCAGAGTTGTTTTGATTTGCATTTCTCTAATCAATAGTGAATTAGAGCATTTCTTCATGTGCTTATAGATAGCTTTAATTTCTTTCTCTGAAAACTGCCTGTTCATATCCTTTGACCATTTATCAATTGGGGAATGACTTGTATTCTTACAAATTTGACTCAGTTCTCTGTATATTTTAGAGATGAGTCCTTTGTCAGAGACATAGGTTGTAAAGATTCTTTCCCAATTTCCCACCTCCCTCCTAATCTTGGTTACATTGGCTTTATTTGTACAGAAACTTTTCAATTTCATGTAGTCAAAATTATCCATTTTACATTTTATAATGTTCTCTAATTCCTGTTTCGTCATAAAGTCATTCCCTCTCCACAAGTCTGATAGGTAAACTATTCCTTGTTTTAGCAGACTGCTTACAGTATCAACCTTTATACCTAGATCATGAACCCATGTAGACTTGATTTTGGTATATGGTGTTAGATAATGGTCTATGTCCAGTTTCTGCCATACTATATTCCAGTTTTCCCAGCAGTTTTTGTCAAATAGTGAGTTCTTATCCTAAAAACCAGGGTCTGGGGGTTTATCAAACAATACATTACTGTAGTCGTTGACTTCTGAATCTCGTGTGCCTAATCTATTCCATTGATCCACTCCTCTATTCCTAAGCCAGTACCAAGTAGTTTTGATGACTGCTGCTTTATAGTACAGATTGAAATCTGGTAAAGCTAGTCCACCTTCCCTAGCATTTTTTTTTTCATTAATTCCCTTGATATTCTGGACCGTTGATTCTTCCAGATGAATTTTGTTACTATTTTTTCTAACTCTATAAAGTAGTTTTTTGGTAAATTAATTGGTATGGCAATAAATATATAATTTAATTTAGGTTAAATTGTTATTTTTATTATATTAGCTCGACCCAGCCATGAGCAATTGATATTTTTCCAATTAGTTAGATCTGACTTTATTTGTGTGAAAAGTGTTTTGTAGTTATGATCATACAGGTCCTGGGTTTGTTTTGGCAGGTAGATTCCCAAATATTTTATAATGTCTACAGTAACTTTAAATGGGATTTCTCTTTCTACTTCTTGCTGTTGAGTTTCATTGGAAATATATAGGAATGCCAAGGATTTATGTGGGTTTATTTTATATCCTGCAACTTTGCCAAATTTATTTATTGTCTCAAACAGTTTTTTACTTGATTCTCTAGGATTCTCTAAGTATATCATCATATCATCTGTGAAGAGTGATAGCTTGGTCTCTTCTTTGCCTAACTTGATTCCTTTTATTTCTTTTTCTTCTCTAATTGCTACTGCTAACATTTCTAGTACCAGATTGAATAAGAGGGGTGATAGTGGACACCCTTGTTTCACCCCTGAACTTATGGGAAATGCTTCCAGCTTCTCCCCATTGCATATAATACTTGCTGATGGCTTTAAATAGATGCTACCTATTATTTTAAGGAAGGCTCCATTTATTCCTATACTTTCTAATGTTTTTAATAGGAATGGATGTTGTATTTTGTCAAAAGCCTTTTTCTGCATCTATTGAGATGATCATGTGGTTTCTGCTAGTTTTATTGTTGATATGCTCAATTATACTGATGGTTTTCCTAATATTAAACCATCCTTGCATTCCTGGAATAAATCCTACCTGATCAAAGTGTATTATTCTTGAGATAAGTTGCTGTAGTCTTTAGGCTAGTATTTTATTTAGAATTTTTGCATCTATATTCATGAGGGAGATTGGTCTATAATTTTCTTTCTCTGTTTTATCTCTTCCTGATTTAGGTATCAGTACCATATTTGTGTCATAAAAAGAATTTGGTAGGACTCCTTCTTCACTAATTTTCCCAAATAATTTGTAGAGTATTGGAATCAATTGTTCTTTAAATGTTTGATAGAATTCACTAGTGAATCCATCTGGCCCTGAAGATTTTTTCCTAGGGAGGTGACTGATGGCTTGTTCAATTTCTTTTTCTGAGATGGGATTATTTAAGTAATTTACTTCCTCTTCAGTTAATCTGGGCAACTTGTATGTTTCTAAATATTCATCCATTTCCCTAAGATTGTCAAATTTATGTGCATACAATTGGGAAAAATAATTCCTAATTATTGTTTTGATTTCCTCTTCATTGGAGGTAGATTCACCCTTTTCATTTTTGATACTCATAATTTGGTTTTCTTCTTTCTTTTTTTTTATCATATTGACTAAGGGTCTATCAATTTTGTTGGTTTTTTCATAAAACCAGCTCTTGGTTTTATTTATTAGTTCAATAGTTTTCTTAATTTCGATTTTATTAATCTCTCCTTTAGTCTTCAATATTTCTAGTTTAGTATTTAATTGGGGATTTTGAATTTGTTCTTTTTCTAGGTTTTTTAATTGCATGCCCAATTCATTGAGCTCCCTTTTCTCTAATTTAATCACGTATGCACTCAGGGATATAAAACTTCCCCTAAGAACTGCCTTTAATGCATCCCACAGATTTTGGTATGTTGTCTCATTATTATCATTCTCTTGAATGAAATTACTGATTGTTTCTATAATTTCTTGTTTGACCCACTCATTCTTTAGGATCAAATTGTTTAATTTCCAGTTAGTTTTTAGTCTGTCTTTCCCTGGCCCTTTATTGCATATAATTTTTATTGCATCATGATCTGAGAATGATGCGTTTAATATTCTGCCTTACTGCATAGAATTGTGAGGTTTTTATGCCCTAGAACATGGTCAATTTTTGAATATGTGCCATGAACTGCTGAGAAGAAAGTATATTCCTTTTTATTCCCATTCAGCTTTCTCCAGAGATCTATCATACCTATCCTCTCTAAAATCCTGTTCACCTCCTTAACTTCTTTCTTGTTTATTTTGAGTTTGGATTTATCAAGTTCAGATAGGGGGAGATTAAGGTCTCCCACTAGTATAGTTTTGCTATCTATTTCTTCCTCTTATTCCTTTACCTTCACCTCTAGGAATTTGGATGCTACACCACTTGGTGCATACATGTTAAGTAGTGATATTGCTTCATTCTCGATGGTGCCTTTTAACAGGATATAGTTTCCTTCCTTATCTCTTTTAATTAGGTCAATTTTTGCATTTGCTTTATCTGAGATAAGGATTGCTACCCCTGCTTTTTTTTTACTTTAGCTGAGGCATGATATATTTTACTCCAACCTTTTACCTTTACCTTGTGTGTATCCCTCTGTTTCAAATGTGTTTCTTGTAAACAGCATATTGTAGGATTATGATTTCTAATCCATTCTGCTATCCGTCTCCATTTTATAGGAGAGTTCATTCCATTCACATTTACAGTTATGATTGTTATCTGTTTCTTTCTCCTCATCCTATTCCTGCCCCTGTTAATGTTCATATTTTCCCTCCCTTCTCCCTTCCCCCCCTTAATAGTTTTCCTTTTGACCACTGCCTCCCTCAGTGTTCCCTTTTCGGCCCCCCTCCCTTTTCCTTCCCTTTTCCCCTTACTACTTCCCTCCCTACAAATCACTCCCACCCCCCTTTTGTAACCCTTTCCCCCTCCTACAGCCTGTAGGATATTGTTATACTTAATGAGGTATGCTATTTTTTCTTCGCATCAAGAATGACAGGAACAGATCTCATGAGAAGCTCCTCTCCCTCCCCTCTTTCCCTCTAAAATGATGTGTGTTCTCCTTGTTTACCTTTCTAAGTCACTGTTGCTTCTCGTAATTGGAGGTTGAATTTTCCATTGAGTTCTGGCTTTTTTATCAAGAAGGTCTGGAACTCTGTTATATCATTGAATGACCATCTCTTTGCCTGGAAGAATATGCTCAGTCTCGCTGGGTATGTGATCCTTGGTTGTAATCCGAGCTGTTTTGCCTTCCTGAAAATTGTATTCCACTGCCTCCGATCTTTCAGTGTGGAGGCTGACAAATCCTGTGCAATCCTCACTGTGGACCCTCGATATTTGAATTGTTTCTTTCTGGCCGCTTGAAGTATTTTCACTTTTATCTGGTAGTCCTGGAGTTTGGCCATAACATTTCGAGGATTTTTCAGTTTGGGATCTCTTACAGCAGGTGTCCGGTGGATTCTGTCGATTTCTATTTTCCCCTCAGGTTCTAGTATCTCAGGGCAGTTTTCCTTAACGAGCTCTTGGAGAATGTTGTCCAGGCTCATTTTTTCATCATAATTTTCTGGTAGGCCTATGATTCTCAGATTATCTCTCCTGGATCTGTTTTCCAGGTCAGTTATTTTTTCTTTGAGGTATTTTACCTCTTTTTCTAATTTTTCATTTTTGTTGTTTTGCTTGGCTAATTCTTGGTTCCTCATAGAGTTATTTGTTCCCATTTCTTTAATTCTGGTTTTTAGCAAATCATTTTCCTTGGTTAATTTTTGAAGCTCCTTTTCCATATCATACACTTTTCTTTTTAGAGAGATGTTTTCCTCATTATAATGTTTTTCAAATTCTGCTATTTTCGTGTTGAGATAATTATTCATTTTGTCTTCTATCTCTCTCATTTTGCTTTCAAAGTTCCTTTTGATCTCATCTAGGAGAGCCTTCTGTGCTTGGGATCCATTCCCTGTTGAAGTCTCAGCTGTGGGTGTGGAGTCCACAGTGTCTCCCTCTGAGGTTGGTTCCTCCCTCTGAGGATAGTAGGACTCTAGAGTCTTTGTCTTTGTAGTCTGCTTTCTACCCATTTTGAGGCAGTGTCCTAGCCACGCCCTTCCTCTAGGATCTCAAGCCTTTACTGTAGAGGGTTTTGCCCTGGGGCAAGAGTTACTATATTTTCAGGGTCAGAGGGGGGGTTTGGAGCAAGTGGGGTTCACTCTGCCATCCTTGTCTTTGGAGGTCCTGAAAGGGGCTTTAAAAAAAAAAAAGATTTCTGGGCTATGAAGTGGTAGCCCCAAGGAGTGTTTGCTGTCCAGTATAGGGGCCCCTGTATTTGCTTCTTACCTTGCTCTTTCCAGTCCCAGCCCTTTGGTGATAGGCCTGGTACTGGACCTTGTGGTTGGTGGGAAGACTTGCCCTCTGAGTTGATCAGGCCCCTTCCAGGCCTGAGTCCACCACGCCTTCCCGCGCAGGCCGCCCTGCGGTCGCCCGCTATTATTCCTTATTAGAACTTGTCCTTCGCATCTATGTATTGATAAATCTGGAAACGGCCACAGCTGCTGCTGATCTGGAGTCCCTCTGGCTGGCGGCTGGTCAGGCCCGCCCTGGGGCTAAAGCCTTGGTGTGGGGCTGGGCTTGGCTCCCAGAGCGTTGCACTGGCCGATTTCTGCTGGCCTGCCGGGCTGTTCTCAGCGGGAGGTTAGCTTCTCTGTG
>NW_027185712.1:6366106-6388022 GCF_028583685.1 Petaurus breviceps papuanus
ACTGGTGAGATGTGGTACCTCAGAGTTGTTTTGATTTGCATTTCTCTAATCAATAGTGAATTAGAGCATTTCTTCATGTGCTTATAGATAGCTTTAATTTCTTTCTCTGAAAACTGCCTGTTCATATCCTTTGACCATTTATCAATTGGGGAATGACTTGTATTCTTACAAATTTGACTCAGTTCTCTGTATATTTTAGAGATGAGTCCTTTGTCAGAGACATAGGTTGTAAAGATTCTTTCCCAATTTCCCACCTCCCTCCTAATCTTGGTTACATTGGCTTTATTTGTACAGAAACTTTTCAATTTCATGTAGTCAAAATTATCCATTTTACATTTTATAATGTTCTCTAATTCCTGTTTTGTCATAAAGTCATTCCCTCTCCACAAGTCTGATAGGTAAACTATTCCTTGTTTTAGCAGACTGCTTACAGTATCAACCTTTATACCTAGATCATGAACCCATGTAGACTTGATTTTGGTATATGGTGTTAGATAATGGTCTATGTCCAGTTTCTGCCATACTATATTCCAGTTTTCCCAGCAGTTTTTGTCAAATAGTGAGTTCTTATCCTAAAAACCAGGGTCTGGGGGTTTATCAAACAATACATTACTGTAGTCGTTGACTTCTGAATCTCGTGTGCCTAATCTATTCCATTGATCCACTCCTCTATTCCTAAGCCAGTACCAAGTAGTTTTGATGACTGCTGCTTTATAGTACAGATTGAAATCTGGTAAAGCTAGTCCACCTTCCCTAGCATTTTTTTTTTCATTAATTCCCTTGATATTCTGGACCGTTGATTCTTCCAGATGAATTTTGTTACTATTTTTTCTAACTCTATAAAGTAGTTTTTTGGTAAATTAATTGGTATGGCAATAAATATATAATTTAATTTAGGTTAAATTGTTATTTTTATTATATTAGCTCGACCCAGCCATGAGCAATTGATATTTTTCCAATTAGTTAGATCTGACTTTATTTGTGTGAAAAGTGTTTTGTAGTTATGATCATACAGGTCCTGGGTTTGTTTTGGCAGGTAGATTCCCAAATATTTTATAATGTCTACAGTAACTTTAAATGGGATTTCTCTTTCTACTTCTTGCTGTTGAGTTTCATTGGAAATATATAGGAATGCCAAGGATTTATGTGGGTTTATTTTATATCCTGCAACTTTGCCAAATTTATTTATTGTCTCAAACAGTTTTTTACTTGATTCTCTAGGATTCTCTAAGTATATCATCATATCATCTGTGAAGAGTGATAGCTTGGTCTCTTCTTTGCCTAACTTGATTCCTTTTATTTCTTTTTCTTCTCTAATTGCTACTGCTAACATTTCTAGTACCAGATTGAATAAGAGGGGTGATAGTGGACACCCTTGTTTCACCCCTGAACTTATGGGAAATGCTTCCAGCTTCTCCCCATTGCATATAATACTTGCTGATGGCTTTAAATAGATGCTACCTATTATTTTAAGGAAGGCTCCATTTATTCCTATACTTTCTAATGTTTTTAATAGGAATGGATGTTGTATTTTGTCAAAAGCCTTTTTCTGCATCTATTGAGATGATCATGTGGTTTCTGCTAGTTTTATTGTTGATATGCTCAATTATACTGATGGTTTTCCTAATATTAAACCATCCTTGCATTCCTGGAATAAATCCTACCTGATCAAAGTGTATTATTCTTGAGATAAGTTGCTGTAGTCTTTAGGCTAGTATTTTATTTAGAATTTTTGCATCTATATTCATGAGGGAGATTGGTCTATAATTTTCTTTCTCTGTTTTATCTCTTCCTGATTTAGGTATCAGTACCATATTTGTGTCATAAAAAGAATTTGGTAGGACTCCTTCTTCACTAATTTTCCCAAATAATTTGTAGAGTATTGGAATCAATTGTTCTTTAAATGTTTGATAGAATTCACTAGTGAATCCATCTGGCCCTGAAGATTTTTTCCTAGGGAGGTGACTGATGGCTTGTTCAATTTCTTTTTCTGAGATGGGATTATTTAAGTAATTTACTTCCTCTTCAGTTAATCTGGGCAACTTGTATGTTTCTAAATATTCATCCATTTCCCTAAGATTGTCAAATTTATGTGCATACAATTGGGAAAAATAATTCCTAATTATTGTTTTGATTTCCTCTTCATTGGAGGTAGATTCACCCTTTTCATTTTTGATACTCATAATTTGGTTTTCTTCTTTCTTTTTTTTTTATCATATTGACTAAGGGTCTATCAATTTTGTTGGTTTTTTCATAAAACCAGCTCTTGGTTTTATTTATTAGTTCAATAGTTTTCTTAATTTCGATTTTATTAATCTCTCCTTTAGTCTTCAATATTTCTAGTTTAGTATTTAATTGGGGATTTTGAATTTGTTCTTTTTCTAGGTTTTTTAATTGCATGCCCAATTCATTGAGCTCCCTTTTCTCTAATTTAATCACGTATGCACTCAGGGATATAAAACTTCCCCTAAGAACTGCCTTTAATGCATCCCACAGATTTTGGTATGTTGTCTCATTATTATCATTCTCTTGAATGAAATTACTGATTGTTTCTATAATTTCTTGTTTGACCCACTCATTCTTTAGGATCAAATTGTTTAATTTCCAGTTAGTTTTTAGTCTGTCTTTCCCTGGCCCTTTATTGCATATAATTTTTATTGCATCATGATCTGAGAATGATGCGTTTAATATTCTGCCTTACTGCATAGAATTGTGAGGTTTTTATGCCCTAGAACATGGTCAATTTTTGAATATGTGCCATGAACTGCTGAGAAGAAAGTATATTCCTTTTTATTCCCATTCAGCTTTCTCCAGAGATCTATCATACCTATCCTCTCTAAAATCCTGTTCACCTCCTTAACTTCTTTCTTGTTTATTTTGAGTTTGGATTTATCAAGTTCAGATAGGGGGAGATTAAGGTCTCCCACTAGTATAGTTTTGCTATCTATTTCTTCCTCTTATTCCTTTACCTTCACCTCTAGGAATTTGGATGCTACACCACTTGGTGCATACATGTTAAGTAGTGATATTGCTTCATTCTCGATGGTGCCTTTTAACAGGATATAGTTTCCTTCCTTATCTCTTTTAATTAGGTCAATTTTTGCATTTGCTTTATCTGAGATAAGGATTGCTACCCCTGCTTTTTTTTTACTTTAGCTGAGGCATGATATATTTTACTCCAACCTTTTACCTTTACCTTGTGTGTATCCCTCTGTTTCAAATGTGTTTCTTGTAAACAGCATATTGTAGGATTATGATTTCTAATCCATTCTGCTATCCGTCTCCATTTTATAGGAGAGTTCATTCCATTCACATTTACAGTTATGATTGTTATCTGTTTCTTTCCCCTCATCCTATTCCTGCCCCTGTTAATGTTCATATTTTCCCTCCCTTCTCCCTTCCCCCCCTTAATAGTTTTCCTTTTGACCACTGCCTCCCTCAGTGTTCCCTTTTCGGCCCCCCTCCCTTTTCCTTCCCTTTTCCCCTTACTACTTCCCTCCCTACAAATCACTCCCACCCCCCTTTTGTAACCCTTTCCCCCTCCTACAGCCTGTAGGATATTGTTATACTTAATGAGGTATGCTATTTTTTCTTCGCATCAAGAATGACAGGAACAGATCTCATGAGAAGCTCCTCTCCCTCCCCTCTTTCCCTCTAAAATGATGTGTGTTCTCCTTGTTTACCTTTCTAAGTCACTGTTGCTTCTCGTAATTGGAGGTTGAATTTTCCATTGAGTTCTGGCTTTTTTATCAAGAAGGTCTGGAACTCTGTTATATCATTGAATGACCATCTCTTTGCCTGGAAGAATATGCTCAGTCTCGCTGGGTATGTGATCCTTGGTTGTAATCCGAGCTGTTTTGCCTTCCTGAAAATTGTATTCCACTGCCTCCGATCTTTCAGTGTGGAGGCTGACAAATCCTGTGCAATCCTCACTGTGGACCCTCGATATTTGAATTGTTTCTTTCTGGCCGCTTGAAGTATTTTCACTTTTATCTGGTAGTCCTGGAATTTGGCCATAACATTTCGAGGATTTTTCAGTTTGGGATCTCTTACAGCAGGTGTCCGGTGGATTCTGTCGATTTCTATTTTCCCCTCAGGTTCTAGTATCTCAGGGCAGTTTTCCTTAACGAGCTCTTGGAGAATGTTGTCCAGGCTCATTTTTTCATCATAATTTTCTGGTAGGCCTATGATTCTCAGATTATCTCTCCTGGATCTGTTTTCCAGGTCAGTTATTTTTTCTTTGAGGTATTTTACCTCTTTTTCTAATTTTTCATTTTTGTTGTTTTGCTTGGCTAATTCTTGGTTCCTCATAGAGTTATTTGTTCCCATTTCTTTAATTCTGGTTTTTAGCAAATCATTTTCCTTGGTTAATTTTTGAAGCTCCTTTTCCATATCATACACTTTTCTTTTTAGAGAGATGTTTTCCTCATTATAATGTTTTTCAAATTCTGCTATTTTCGTGTTGAGATAATTATTCATTTTGTCTTCTATCTCTCTCATTTTGCTTTCAAAGTTCCTTTTGATCTCATCTAGGAGAGCCTTCTGTGCTTGGGATCCATTCCCTGTTGAAGTCTCAGCTGTGGGTGTGGAGTCCACAGTGTCTCCCTCTGAGGTTGGTTCCTCCCTCTGAGGATAGTAGGACTCTAGAGTCTTTGTCTTTGTAGTCTGCTTTCTACCCATTTTGAGGCAGTGTCCTAGCCACGCCCTTCCTCTAGGATCTCAAGCCTTTACTGTAGAGGGTTTTGCCCTGGGGCAAGAGTTACTATATTTTCAGGGTCAGAGGGGGGGTTTGGAGCAAGTGGGGTTCACTCTGCCATCCTTGTCTTTGGAGGTCCTGAAAGGGGCTTTAAAAAAAAAAAAGATTTCTGGGCTATGAAGTGGTAGCCCCAAGGAGTGTTTGCTGTCCAGTATAGGGGCCCCTGTATTTGCTTCTTACCTTGCTCTTTCCAGTCCCAGCCCTTTGGTGATAGGCCTGGTACTGGACCTTGTGGTTGGTGGGAAGACTTGCCCTCTGAGTTGATCAGGCCCCTTCCAGGCCTGAGTCCACCACGCCTTCCCGCGCAGTCCGCCGTGCGGTCGCCCGCTATTATTCCTTATTAGAACTTGTCCTTCGCATCTATGTATTGATAAATCTGGAAACGGCCACAGCTGCTGCTGATCTGGAGTCCCTCTGGCTGGCGGCTGGTCAGGCCCGCCCTGGGGCTAAAGCCTTGGTGTGGGGCTGGGCTTGGCTCCCAGAGCGTTGCACTGGCCGATTTCTGCTGGCCTGCCGGGCTGTTCTCAGCGGGAGGTTAGCTTCTCTGTGTCTTTGTGGGTTCTGCAGCTCCAAAGTTTGTTTAGAGTCCCCTTTTTACATGGATTGGGGAGGGTGGAAGCCAGTGCTGCGGGAGGGTCGTGCTTCTACTCCGCCATCTTGGCTCCGCCCCCTATTGTCAAGCCCCTGTCCTCTTGATTTCAAAGTCCAATATTCTTGTGCACTTGCCCAAAGTACTAAATACTACATACTTGTAATGAGAAATCTTGATCCTGGGGGGGGGGGAGAGGGGAGAATATACTGCCCCACATTCCTTGAAAAGGTATGTCACTATGGGTTGGGAATGTTCCATAAGTTATCAGTCTTAGTGCTTGTTTGCTTTTTTTTCTTAACAAGGGGAGACATCATTGAGTACAAATGGGGCCAATATCTAGAAATTTTATTGATGTAAAAAGAAAAGCCATTAACAAAATTTTGACTTAAAGAAAAATTAAAATTGATCAAAATCAAAATTATGGGATTCAACTCTTATTTTCCCATTTAAGCTGTCAAAATTTAGGGTTACATTTTTTGACCAGAAGAGTAATTTTAGAGAAAAATTCATAAACAAAGATGGATTTTTAGTTCTTCCCAGATCTAAAGTAAGGAGAAGAGAGGGAGATGTACTATTTCTGACTTATAACTAGTTTAAACTCCTTTTATTCATGAAAGTCTAAGATTTACAGTGTTCTTGCTCTTCCATTCTGGAATCCAAGGTAGATAAGAAGTTAGGGGCACTAGTGAAAAATGAAACAAATTTCAGCAAAGAGTGCCCAAAACTGGTAAGAATAATTTTCTTCTCATCAGCTGTGGCTCAATAGAAAGAGTTCAGAATATGGCTCCCAACCACCTGCTACCTGGACAACCTTGAACAAGTCTCTTAACATCTCAGAAGCCTGAGTTTCTTCATCCATAAAATGAAAGAGTTGTACAAAGTGACCTCAGAGGTCACTTCTAAGCACTAAATCTATGTCTCCCAGATCGAAAGCTTATGTTTCAATTGAACAGTGAAATAACAAGAAAAACAACAGGGAGGGCAAAGTAGAAAAGGGTAAATAGATCAGTCCTAAATATGTCCCAAATATTTAGGGATTTGGGGATTATTAAAAAATAATAAAGAGGGCTACATAGTGAGTACATTCATTTGTGGCTATGATTTTTCATTATATAGAAAGTCATAATATAAAAATCCATTATTCTTATCCCAATGGTTTGTATAGGTTAAAACCATTTTAGATCTTAAAATGGCTTAAATGAGTTCAGATATTTACCATGGATCACTGAGGCAAACTAAATGTTAGAGGAATCGTGCTGCCCTTGAGGCTGGCAGTGAGGCCAAGTATACCCTCCCACCAAATGATCCTTGCTGACATAATCAGCGACTGAATATCCAGGACTGGAGGCTCCAGGGTCACATGTGGTAAGTATGATTTTATCTGACTGAATATCACTCATATGATCTATTTAAATTAAGCATTGTTTATGTTTGTGAATTAAGGATAAGTGACAAAACTTTGTGGTCATGTCTACTTACAGTGACAGAATGGTTAAGAGAAGTTTCTAAGTGTATTTTCCTGCAGAGCCTTGGGAGCTTCTGACATTTAATTACAATCATTAAATCCTGAACTCCTGGAGACCAAGGACTTGTCTTCTGCCTTTCTTTGTATCCCCAGAACTTAGCAAGGTGCTGGGAAAACATTAGATGTTTAATAAATGCTTACTGATCAATTTAACTGACAGAGAATCAGTTTTAACAACTGTGTGAGATTATCAATGATGATAATATTATTCTTCTATTACCTTTTATGATTTTCAGAGTGCTTTCAATAACTTATCTAACTTAATCCTCAAAAATCAGACTTTGAGGTCGATAGAGAAAACATCACTATCCCTATTCTACAAATTAAGAAAACAAGACTCAAAATTCAAGAGCAATTGGCACAAATTCCAAGAGTTTGTAAAAATCAGTCAGATATAAGAGATCTCAGTCCAATGTTTTTACTTTGAAGGCAGTAGAGTAGTTTGTAGCTTTTGTTTCAGCTTTGCTACGAAACTACCTTTCTAATTTTATCATTAAAACAAGTTTTATGATAAATACATTATGAGACAGGAATGGCCAATATTTCTCACCCCAAAAATGCTTAATCAGATTACCTTTATAGATAATGTTTCCCACACCAGATGTACCCCCTAGGCAGGTGAGTTTCACTTTCTTTATTGCATCCAAAGAGAAGCAATAAACAGACAATAAAGTCTGGAAGTGGCAAAGCAAGACTGCTGCTTCTTGCAAAATGAATCACTCAAGGACATAGCAAGTCCTGGGCTAATTGGTAAAAGTCACTGGTACAGCATAGAATCCCTACACCCATGATTATTATTATAATAATATTATAAAATAAAATATAATAATCCCTACACCCATGATTATTATTATAATATTATAAAATAAAATGAATTAAAGTAAAATTATTATAATAAATAAAATAATTTATTTAGGTGAATAAGGATGTGTTGTACTGTTTCCTCATCGGAATTGTAAGCTCCCTGAAGACAAGAGCTAGGTTTTTCTTAACTCTCTAAACCACACTCCTAATTCCACCAAATACCTAGTATAGTTCGCTGCACATAGTAATTCCTTAACAAATGTTTATAGAATTGAATTGATACACAGAATTCTAACTCTTGGCTAAACTGAGTCAAAAAAGTGTCTGGAAAACCTAAAAAAAAGTGAACACAGCTAACTTAAAATCAATAATAACATCAATAATAGTAATGGCAATTCTTTACCTTATAGTGTTTTCCAGTTTTTTGTCCCTGTTTGTTGTGATTGTTTACGCACTGCGCAGTAAACAGGTTGTTTAGCAAATAATGAGTAAAACAATGACAACAATTAACTAGCTTTCAATGTACTTCTTTTTCCCTTAAGTTGAATAAAAGGAAAACTTAAATTCTTAGGAATTTAGTTCAATGAAAAGAACCCAGAATTTGGTTCCTGGTCACCTGGGTGCAAATCTTAGCTCTAACACATACTACCTAGTAATCTTGGGTATGTCACTTAACATCTCAGAGGCCTGAGCTTCCTCATCCCTAAAATAAGAGTTCTACAGCATGACTTCAAAGTTCCCTTCTAAATGCTAAATCTACACTCCCTGAGTCAACGCTTATGTCTCAACTGAACAGAGTAATGACCAGAAAGACAACTACTTGATTTTTTTTTTGTTTCATTCTACAACTTGCTACCTGTCTGTCTGAGGGAGATTCCTTAACTTCTTTGTACCTCCTAATTTAAAACAGAGAGACAAAGACAGAGACAGAGACAGAGAGAAAGGGAAAGGGAAAGAGAAGAGGAGAGAGAGAAGTTTGGACTAAATAGCTCCCAAGTCCTTCTAGCTCTAATATGCTAAATTCTTAAAGAATCTAAATTCATTTGACTGAGTGCTTTCTGTACCCTCAAGATAGATGTCACTAACTCTTTCTGTAACTTTAGACAAATCATTTCTCTCTGGATCTCAGCCTTGGGTTAGTTACTAACAGTCACTGGCACAATAGTAGATCTCAGTAATTCAGGGATTGTTAACAGCACTCATTTCAGAGGGTTGTATTTGCCAAATGAGAATATGTATATATAATTTAAAGGACCATATTACTGCAGGTTATTTCTCTTATTAACATTTGGAGATCTATTTCATCCCAACATACTTTTGTTCTTCACTCTCATAAAGATATTTCTGAGCAGCTTGGGAGTCAAGAAGACTCATCTTCACAAGTTCAGGTCTGGTCTCAGACACTCACTAGCTCTTGACTCTGGGAAAGTGCCATAAGCATATTTAAATCAGTTTCCTTATCCGTAAAATAAGTTGGAGAAGGAAATTGCAAACTACTCCAGTATCTTAACCAAGAAAACACAAATGGGGTCACAAAGAGACCCAACTGAAAACAAATGAACCATTATTTTTCTGTTTTATAGCTATAAAATTTAGTAATTTGAAATGAAACTATTCTATGAATAATATTGTATGCATTTAAATTTCCTGGGTGGAAAGCTCTTTATTATCCATGGGCTTAAATCAACAGTGCTATACATTTAGCTATATCTTGACATTTAAAGAATCACTGCTTTCCCCAACCTCCATCCCTTCTGACCAGCTCTTCTTGGTAGCAAAATCAGAACACCGCAGGATACAGTAATGCTGAAAAAGTTTAAATAAGACAATAGTCAAAGCTACATGATAACTTTGTCTCTGGAGAGATTCTACAACTAGGGAAATCATAATGACTTTTGTACACCTGCCAGTGCTTTAGAATACAATACTGTTAATTAAAGTACTATCGATCCTGAATAATGCAAGTATCTTCTCTAATAATATTGCAAGGGTTGTTGCTGATCTAGGATCAATGACAGGCAGAGTAGTATATAAATGATGACTTCCACCAAGTTTCAAGAATTAGTTATTTCCATTATAATCCACCTTCTGGAATTACTAATTATTTCCTCAGAAGTCTGTCACCTAAATCATCAATATCTGTTTACAATCCAAAAATTATTTAGGTCAGATTCCAGTGACGGTATCTTTGAATAAAGAAAATAAAATATGTCTCTAATTTCAATTAATTAAAAATCAAACTAGGTTTACTTTTAGATAATTTAAATTGGACTGAAGCTCTCCTTATCAATTTTGGCATTTTCAATTCATTTGCCCCTCTCTGCCAGGCAGCATTCACTTACCAGTTCGTCACCTATATTTTGGTACAGATTGCCACTAATATTGCAATGCTGGTAAAAGTTAGCCTCCTTTCTGCCCTTCAGCACCTCTCTACAACCTCCTACTATCTTCTCCATTGCACTCCCAGTCCTCCAGAGACTCCATGGTTCCCTCTGGCCACCAGAAGCTCCCCAATGAACTTCATAGTTACTCAAACATTCCTTTTTTTTTTTTTTATGTCATTCCCACTCCTCAAAAAATCTCCCATTTTCTCAGCGTTGGATCTCCACTAGATCTGTGAAGATAGCAACCTGATCAGATCAATTCACTCTAAGGTTTGAATAACTGATATTTCCTTTACCCTTGTATTAAAAAAAAAAACAGTTAATAAGCACTAGTTTTCTCTATTTCCAAGCCATTTCCCCCCTCCCAAACTGTGGGGAAAATAAATAAAAACAAAACTCCTATAACAAAAATACTCAAGCAAAACAAATTGCCATATAAATCTTGTTCTTAAATCCCAATAAATTTACATCAATTAAGACCATAATAATTGGAATTTTAAGTCTTTTGAAGAAATATTAAAAAAAGAGACTTCAGCAGTTAAGACACCCGTGACAGAGGAGAGACAAAGACAGACAGAGAGAGAGAGAGAGAGAGAGAGAGAGAGAGAGAGATGGCCATGGGGCATAGTGGAATGGTTGGGCAAATCTGAGTCAGAGAATTTGGGTTTCCAACCTGGTTCTGTCAATTAGGGCCTGTGTACCCTTGAGCAAATCACTTAACCTCAGTGGACCTCAATTCTGGCTTCTGTAAAATGAGGAAATTGGACCAGATGACCTCTATGGTCTTTCTAGCTCTAAATCTAATGTTGTATGACTCACTACACCTACAGGTATAATGTACTATTTCAATATATACTCACTAATCCCTCTCTACTCTGCTTCAGTTACTCCCAAGAGACTGATCAAAACTTCTAAGGTATTTACAGAGTGACTTGGGCACTGATGAGAATAAAGCCCTTCTAGTCTTTCTTACCTGGTCTAATTGCTTATCTCACTAGTTGAGTGAGCAAGGAGAGATGGTGTGTTTATACCTTTCTTTACCTGATAGGATGTTCTATATATACACACCAGGTAATCTTCACTCACTCTTTTAAGATCCTGGGAAAAATTACTCTCTTTAAGGTCTCCATGAGTGCATTTTTTTTCTCCTTAATGGGATTCTGAGATCATGACAGTGATTTCTTCTTGGCATCCCTGTCTAGGGAAGGTTACTTTTTCATTCTGTGCACACTCTAAACATGTTGTACCTCTGGTTTCAGACTGATATGTTCAAGGCTTCGAATGTTTCTTCACCTTGGAAGAGAAGAGTAAATTCTGCCTCACACTGCTTGAATCATCAAACAAATTGTGTTTGATGCAAAAAGATGGGCTGGGCCTTCCTTCCACAGTCCTGATGTATATAAAATTTTATGGTTACTCTGAGCATTGAAAAATGACACTTCTGAGGAGAGACGATTCATCTATTCTTAGCAGGTAACAGAGCATGTCCTTGTTTGTGCAATCCAGGATGTGTCTTATAAGGATAGAAAATCATTTGTTCCACTGCCTCTCATGAAATACTTACTCATACATGGAATGATTCTGAGAAAGTATATTTCACCCATTTGAAGTCAGCAAGCATTTCATGATATCCTTCTAAGTTCTGACCCTGAGTAAGATATTTAAGGGGTTACAAAAGAGGATGAAAACATGACCCCTTCTCTCTAAGAACTTTAAATCTTGTCCATGTGGCAAGATGAGCACACCTAAAGCAATGAGAGAAAAATAGAGAATGGTATATGATCAGATGCTAGACAATTTGGTAAAGTCTATGAGCCATAAGGGAGATGATAAAAGAGAAGTAGCTATTTGAGTGGAAAAAGACAAGGAAGACGCGATGGAGGAGGTGAGGACTTGGTCTTAGCCTGAAAAGATTGTTGAGACTGGAATCAGTAGAGAGGAAAAAGGAAAGAGAGAGGAGAGTACAATGTAAATTCTTGGTCACAGAGAAGATCTTTTTTTAAAAAATTATTCATTTTATTCTGAACTTAAGAAATAAAACAAGCATTTCCCACAACAGGGTAGAATTAAAAAAAAAAAAGATGATTGTACATGAAACTGCAAATCTATTATGTACAACTTATTATTACTTTTAAATATATTATAAAGTTATGTAATTTTTTCCCCTTTCTTCTCTCCTCCCACACCCACCATAAAGATGGCTACCATTAGATACAAATATCTATGCATGTATATATTGATATAGATATAGAGGTAGATACGGATGTAAAACCATTCTATATATACTTCTATTTATCAATTCTTTCTCTGGAAGCAAATAGCATCTTCCTTCATATGTCCTTTGTAGTTAATTTGGGCATTTTGACAGCTTAAAACATTGCAATGAATCTACTAAGATGAAATTTCATTGGGTTTGGATTAAACAAATAAACTTTATAATTACAAGATTAGGGATTTATAGTTAGACACCATTTTACCTGGAAAAAAAACTGGAGGGTATAGCTATAATTTCAGTAGGGGTCCATAATATGTTGAGTATGTCAAAGAAGCTAATATGGGCTTGAACTTCATTAAGAGAGCAATTGAGTAACAATGAGGTGGTAGTCCCTTGTACTCTATGGTTGGACTGAATCTGATGTATTGTGTTCAGTTCTGGGCATCTCAGTTTAGCAAATATATTGGTCAATTGGAGAATAATCAAACAAGGACAACCAGAATGAGGAAAGGCCTCAAGTTTTGACCTTATGAGAACAAGTTGAAGGAAATGGGGATGATTAGCCCCAAGAAGAGAGGGCTTAAGGAAGATATAATAGCTGTCTTTAAGTAGCTAAAATATGTTCATGTGAAAAAGTGATTAAAATAGATTTTTTCTGTTTGGCCCCATGAGACAAAAACAGAGTCAACAAGCAGACTTTCAAAGAGGTTAGTTTAATCTTAATGCCAGGGGAAATTTCCTATTAATTAATGCTATCTAAAAGTGGAATCGGTTCTCTTCCCCATTCACTACAGGTCTTCAAATAGAGGTTGGATGACTACTTGCCAAGTATATTGCAGTGCGTATTTTTTTTTGGCACAATATGAGTTGTAATAGAAAGCCTCTGAGCTCCTTTCAAACTCGAAAAATTCTAGGATTCTGTTATTTGAAAAGTCTACATGTATTACAATGGAAACAAATCTAGCCAGGTAGAGAGTGAAGATAATAAAGCTACAAGTACATTCCAATAACAACTAAGCAAAGCTGGGAATACTAGATTGCAAGGAGATTGTGCCTTAGTGGGTTTACAGGCAAAAACCTCAAAGCCTCATAGAATTTGAGAGATCTTTAACAGTGTATCTAGTTTAGTCTCATTTTACAAATGAGAAAAATAAGGCCCAGAGAGGCATTAAGCAAGTTATTCATGATCACAGAAAAAGTGATGGGGGTCATGGTTTCTAGAGGCCTAGTCCAGTGATCCTTCCTTTACATAATGCTGCCTCTTTGCTCAGTTATTTAGGATTTCGGGAGCAGGACCCATTTAAGAGAAAGTTATAGGTCGTATAGGTCATCCTCTTTTGTATCCCCTTAAATGTCTTACTCAGGGTCAGAACTTAGAAGGATATCATGAAATCTTCTCTAGATTTCTTTCTATAACCTCCTCTTCTGGGCACTTAATGGCCTCATGTTAGCCTTCAATATTTATAGTCTCTGTCCCATCATATCTATAGCCCCTTGCAGCTGCTGGATTTTTGAGAAATACAGTAAAAGGTGAAACAGATGTGCCTGTAGGCCATAAAGGCCCACAGCTGCCTGTAAATATGAGTCTAGTTTGGAACTGTCAGGTCATATTCTTCACACTGATGTCAGAGAAGGCATGGTGGTAGATAAGATCCTCTGAGTATGAAAATTCTTGAGTGTAATAGTTGCTGAGTCTCTACTAAGTCAAGAAGTGTTAATCAGAAGTGTTTAGAGTATGGGGAGTGAGTCTCTGTGGAGGAGAGAGATATTTTATTTAAGAGAATATGATGGGAGCAGCTAGGTGGCACAGTGAATAGAGCACTGGTCCTGGAGTCAGGAGGATATGAGCTCAAATCCTGCCTCAGACACTTAACACTTACTAGCCATGTGACCTTGGGCAAGTCACTTAACCCCAATGGCCTTGTCTTCCCCACTCCAAAAAAGAGAGAGAGAGAATATGATGAAAATGAAGACTTTAGCAAGTGTACAATTCATACTAAATCCTGACAGGATTGACTTCCTGTTGGTCTCTTAATCTTTGTGTTTTTCTCATGCCAACTTTGGAGAGCAAAGATGAGGTTATCCTGAGCAGACTATGTCTACCAGATGGCAAAATATTGAGTTCTTTGTTAATTATGTATAAGAAAAGAGCACTCCAAGGTTGTAAATAGACACACATCTTGTGGTGTGAATAAAATCAGAGTGCCAGTAAATATAAAATCAGTGTCCCATGCTTTAGACCAGAATTCTTAATGTGGGGTCCATAAATTCATTTGTTTGTTTTTCATGATTTTATGGGGTCCATCAACTTGGTTTTTTCCCATATTTTTATAAATATTTTTTATTATAACTGGTTTACTTTGCATCTTATTTTATAAATTTGTGTGTTATTTTGAGAAGTTTTGACAAACTGCCAAAGAAGCCCAAAATACAAAAAGAAAAGTTAGAAACCTCTTTTCTCGACCCTTTTATCCCCCTTCTTCCACTGCCATAAAAACTCACCTAGTCTATTTTTCATCCTCTTAGACCTGTAGTCATGTCTGCATTTTTTGGTAAAGGTTTAATAAGTGATTGGTGGTTTCCTAGGTTTTCCTTTTAGGCAGTCAGTCAACAAACATTTGTTAAACTCCCACTATGTGCAAATACTAAGTGCTGTGTATACAAATAAGAAAAAGAAGGGCAGCCCCTGTCATCAGGGAGTTTCCAATCTAATGAGAGAAGACAACATATAAAAGGAAGCTGAAAAAGACTGGGAGTAGAAGGGTAGTGAACCAAGGTACCTGATACAGAGGGCATGGTGGAGTCAAATCCAAAGAAAGCAACTGGAGGGAATTGAAGGGTGGACTGGCCTGAGGCCCCTCTTTAAATGGAAACTTTGGGAGCAGTTCTTTGCTCTACCCTCCTACCCTCAAGTCCTCTAATCAGAGGGGCTGAGAGTACTGAGAGTACTGATAAGATGTGAGTACCAAAAGTGATGCACTTTCTCAGGATGGTGAGTTTCCTAGTAATGAACTTTTCTAGGGCATGGTAAACACTAGTCCAAGAAGTACAATTGGTGGAAAATGAATTTCCACTCTGTTTCTAAGTGCAATTTTTGACTCAGGATGTCAAACATAATGCAATTGGGTTTGGTCCGCTTCATAATCTGTATTTTCCAGTTCCAGCATGGGATAATTCCTAGAAATCTTAAATCTTCATTCATATCTCTAAGAACACTGCTCCCTGCTACATCTTGCTAGAAGATTCTAAACCATTCAACAAAGAACAGGTTTATCAATAGATACAAGAAAAAACAATAGAAATAACTCCCTGAACTCTCTTTAGGTTTTAGAACTCTTCCCCTAAATTCATAGTTTTGCTTCAAGCAGAATCCACTCAGTCTCAGTATGCACTTCCAATACCATCTCCTTTCTTTCTGGGGTCCGCTCACTACTAATTGTGCTATCGTTCAACCTGCTGGGTGCTCACAGGCCAGTCCTGCTTTCAAAGGAGTAATTGGCTACATTAACATTTGAATGACTATCACAAGGAATACAAATTGAATCCACTCGATTTTTAGAGTTCCGGACTTGAACCAGTTGGTGTGATCCAGAGGGAAAATGATTTCTACAGTACAAAAACACAAACAACTTCCTATCTATTAAAGCTGTCCAAAAATTAAATGGAATATATTCTAATGCAAGGAGTTTTCCATCACTGAAGTGTTAAAGCAGAGGCTGGTTGACCGATCTTCAATTATGTTATAGAAGGGATTCCTACTTTAGGTAGAAGCTGGGTAAGATATCTTCAGAGGTCTGTTCTAATGTTGAGTTGTATGATTCTTTGGGTTTGATTTGTATTGTAGCAGAGGCTTTTAATGCTTTAATACAAAGATATAACTGACAACAGGAATTTAGATACTTTGGCTACATGGTTCATGGGGAATATACTTTCGGGCAAGTGGAATGGATATGACCAATGAAGAGGTTATGGTTGATTAGGAATCGAAAGCACAACACATATATGATTGTTACAAAATGCTATTGTGTTATAAGAAATGATAAGCGTAATAGTTTCAGAAAAATCTGGGAAGACCTAAATGAACTGATGGAAAGTAAAATGAGAAGAATCAAGAGGACATTGTACACACTAAGAGCAATATTGTAACAGTGATTAATTATAAAAGACATGGCTACTCTGCTTAATACAATGATATAAGAGAATTCCAAAGGACCTATAAAAATATGCTACCTACCTTCAGAGAGAAAACAAACTCTAAGCGCAGATTGAAGCTTTTTTTTCATTTTCTTTAAGTTCTTGCCTTTTTTTTGTTAACATTGCTAATATAGAAATATGTTTTGCATGACTTCACATGTATAATTGATATCAGATTGTTTGCCTTCTCAGTGGGTGGAGGGAGGAGGAAGGAGACAATTTGAAACTCAATTTTAAAATAAATTAATTAATTAAAAAAAAAGAAAACACACCACATAGGACATCATTAATACCAGAAGAGTTCATTAAACACCTACTACTTACAGACCACACTGAATATTCTACTTAAAGAGGTTCTGTCCTACCAGCAAATACAATGGAAACTTCGTTGTTCCCCACATATAATTTATTTTAGAGCTTACACATTTGCTTTCTTCACTATCAATCATTCAGTACAAGGTAACCCCTATTCTTTCTTCATCTTTCCTACAGCCTGGGAGAGACAGACTTCTATTGCTGATTCCTTATATAAATACACAATTACTTCTCAATTATGTTGTGTGACCTTGGATCAGTTACTTTACCTGAGCTTCAGTTCACTCATCTTTAAAATGAGGCCACTGAACTTGATGATTCCCGAAAGCTGATTACATTTTTAAGTCTGTGATTCTATAATCTAAACTGATGAAGGGAATCAATGGACAAACACCATGAAAATAAAGACAAGGTCCAAAAAGCAACATGCAGAATTGACTATCAATTTTAGCAAAATATCCTCTCTCAGACATGCCCAGATGTCAAGAGACACAGGTATGCTCACATACTTCCCCAGTAGATGTGAAGTTGACTCAGAGAATTATGAAATCTTACACTTCTAAGTGACCTTGGTGGTTGTTCCATATTATATCCTACACAATGTAGAGAAACTTTATACAATTTCCCTAGCTTCCAGTAGTAGAAGGCAGCCATTACTCCACTGCTTGAGTCTTCTTTTTCTTTGTATTAAATCTTTCACACTCATTTGCCACAGGAAGGGAGGGAGAAAAAGTAGGAGGGAGGAAGGAATGAAGAAAGAAAAGGAAAGAGAAATATGGAAGGAAAAGAAAAAGAAAGAAGCAAAGAGAGAATAAGAAAGAAATAGTAAAAGAGAGAAAAAGGAAGGAGAGGAAAAAAGTAAGATATGAAAGAAGGAAAGAAGGACTAAAATAGAGAAAGAAAAAATAGAAGCAAAAGATTAAAAGAAAAGAATAGCTACTTTTATATAATTAGCATATATTGTTCTTTAAGGGAAAGAAAGAGAATAGAAAACTAGTTGGTTTAGTTACATTTATAAAGGCCATCATTGCACATGTATACAAATACTTTCTCTCTCTCTCTCTCTCTCTCTCTCTCTCTCTCTCTCTCTCTCTCTCTCTCTCTCTCACACACACACACACACACACACACACACATGCACACATCAAAACAAAACAAAAAAACTATGAAATTTTCTCAGTTTGTTTTCACTATTTAGCCACAATCTTCTCTTTTGCAATTGTAAAGGAATGTTCCTTGACATTTCTGAGAATTGTATGCTAGTTTGACTGAATGTTGCTGTATGCTTGATAAGTAGTATTGTAGAAGGAGGGAGTCAGGAACTAAGATTCTACTAATTTGGGCAGGACCTTGAAAATTTTAGTAGGAGGAGCACCAGCTTTGAATGGAAAGGCTCTGAGCTGGGCATGAACATATCTAGGAGTACAACAGATTTATGATGGGGGGGGGGAGGGAGGTTCTCTGTGACAAGATGGTGAGACTGTGTTTACCAAAAGAGAGAATTAACCCCAAAATTATGGTCCACTTTTGTATCCAGAAAAGGGTTATTTTAGGAATTATTTTGTCCTAGAACAGAATAGCTCTGTATTCAGTGAGCTTGTTGTAGTTTACTTTCATTTCCTTAAATACTCATAAACTCACCTATGATGCCTGACAATGGTATGAATATAACCCTGGACTTCTGACATTTATGTCAATAGAGGACAAACTAACTGAAGAAAAACTGTATTTATGTCTCTGGATAACCTAAAGGGAAAGGAGGTGTTCAGTCCCATCCATGCAGCAACTGGTAGCAGTAATAGAAAAGTAAAAGGCAGAACCATCTCATGACATAAAGGAACAAGGCAAAGTGGGGGTGGGGGGGAGAGGGTTCAAAGAAAAAAGCAATGATACCAGGCTCTCAGTCAGGCTGCCACTAGGTGTGAGATACAACTCTTAAGGCTAATGTTCTTCTAGGCTTTATGTCACCTCTTCACAGTACTCTCAGACTTCCTGTGCCCTCCCAGCAAGCTCCTATGGCACTAATTCTACTCCTGATATCAAAACTTGCTGTCAGGATGAAGCATGATCCTAGTCCTTTGCCCTTTAGTTTAGCTACTGTGCTACTTCTTTCAGGGAAGTTGCACTTTAACATGGGATGAAAGGCTTTGTTGTCTGTCAAAGGAATAGCAGGCATCATGGAGTAGGGGTCAATGTATTTTGGGGGAACAGATATGTGACTATATTCCCCATATACAAGATTGGCTTTGGTAATGACAGATTATGCATCTTTCAGATCCCACTCCTTTTCTATAATATTACCCTGTGGTCCCTGTGGAAATCTGGGCAATTCTATCCATCACATCGTATTTCAAGGGAGAAATCAGAACTCTATCAGCTATTAAGGACTGAATGATGTGAAGAAGAACAAAACCCCTCAAATTTGGGCTGGGTAGGAGCAAAGGTGACAATGGTCCCTGAGAGGCAGTATGTTTTTCTTATTTATTACCTGTCAGTGCAGGCAGGAAAGGGGCCGAAATAAAACACAGTAAAACATCTGGGCTCCATCATCACTCAGGAAAATATGAGCAGGAAAGACAGACAAAGAGATAGATTATGACAGTTCTAATTATTAGGAATTTTTCCTGATATTGGGTCAAAATCTATTCCTCTGCAACCTCAAACCATTCATTGCTCATGATTCTGCCCTCTGGGGCCAAGCAAAACAAGTCCAATACTTCCACACAACAATCCTTCAAATGCTTGAAGACAGCTATCATTCTCCCTGATCCCCAAGTCTTCTTTCCTCAAAACAGATCATCCCCAGTTCCTTCAGCCCTTTCCACGGTGTGATTGCCAGTTCCCTCCTCATCTTGCTTGCCTTCCCCTAGGAAAACTCCAGTTGGTTCATGCCAGCTAAAAAGTAGTGCCCAGCAATCAGTACAATACTCCTAATATGATCCAACCATCATAGCAGAATGCAATGGGACTATCTCTTTAATATAATAATAATAATGCTGGTGATGATGATGATAATAATAACAGCTAGATTTCTATAACACTTTAAGGATTGCAAAATGCTTTATTTTATGTTTACTTTTTTAAAAACTTACTTTATTTACTTTAATTTTTTATTATCTTATTTTTTATCCCATTTTATTCTCACAGCTACCCTGGGACATCTTATTAGGCTCATTTTACTTTTGAGGAAATTTAGGCAGAAATAAGTTTATTGAATTGCCTAGGAGCCCATAGCTATTAGGTGTCCGAAACTTGATTCAAACTTGGGTTTTCATGGCTGCAGGCTCAGTTTTCTATCCACGGTGCTGCTTAGCTGCATTACCATTATGGTATTTCTCTTAATCCAGCTTAGATGAGTCTTCACTGTTGCTGTCTGTAATGTGACCATGTTGAATCAAGTCACGCTGAGTTTTTAACGCCTAAAAAATTCCTTGGTCTTTTTCACATGAAATATTATCTAGGTACATATTCCCCATGTTATATTTATTCAGCAATTTGTTGAACCTATGTGTTTGACTTTACATGGATTTGTATTAAACACATCTTATTATATTTGGACCATTTTTCTAGCTTCTCAAAAACTTCACAAGCCTGATTCGGTCTCTTTCAACATATTAGCTGATCCTCTTGATTTAGATAGGATCATAGGAAAATAGATTTAAAACTGGCATGAAACTTAGATGCAAAAGTGACCCATTCTTTTGTTTTAAAGAGGAGGGATCAGAGGCCCAAAGAGGGGAAGTGACAGACCACAGATCATATGGATACATGTCAGAGAGAGGATTTGAACCCAAATTCTCTGATTCCAAATCCAGGACCATTCTTAATGTCCTATGCTATGTCCTCTACCTAGAAATTTGGTAAACATTCCATTCATGCCAGCACCCAACCCACTGATAGTGATGTTGAACAGAATAGAGCCAGCCTCTGAGCCTGAATCTTTACATCTGCTAATTTATCAACTGGTTGTCACAACCCTTCTACACCACCTTGTTCTGTCAAATTTTTGTACATCTACATACAAAGAAGATGTAGCCAAGCATACAGGAAGGTATGAGCCCAGTGGCTTGAGTTAGTAGCAAAACTGGAAGCAGAAAGCTGGGTTCATACCATGACAAGAGAAAGCACTAAGATGCTCACAGCCTAGCCACATAATGGCACCAATATAGGTTCACAGACGGGCAGAGATGATATTTAGGAGGAGGCAGAGTAGTTCTTCCTGCTAGTACGTAATAGACTGTCTGCTATTGTGGAACCTTCTGATAGATGTGATTTTTTAAACTGATATAATTTCCAGAAGAACATTTCAGTATTGTATGGAATTCCCCAGTATTTGCCTGATATAGATGTATGTATATGTATGCTTATGTGTATGTATGAATGTGTGTATGTACTTGGGTGCATGTGTGTATATGTGTACACACACATATATCAATAGAAGGATCATGTAGTTTCTGCATACCTGGAGCACCAATGCAATATTCATAGCACTGACAGCAAATATGAATATGCTGGCATTGTTCTGAATCACAAAATATAAAAGACTCTCCCTATAGAAGACAGAAACAAAACATTTATTCAGATGCCAAAAAGTCAAATCCTAATGCCAGAAAAATGAATCCATCAAAACAACAAAGAACTTGATATACCATAACACAGCATGAGTTAACAGCATGCTTTAGCTTTCCCACAAACACACACTTACAAGTCTAGCTGTCTCCTTACCTGCATCCTCTCTCCCACCAGCTCTCACTGCTCTGACACCCAGCTTCCTCTGGGCTCTGCTCCACCCATTCAGCAAACTCCTCCCACCAGAGGTTCCATGTAATTGCATTCAACCTATTAAGGGGCAGGGAAGATCTTCAAATTTCCATTACTTTAGATAAGCATGTGAGTAAGAAGATGTGAACTGCTATAGAAAGTTGTCTGTGGTAACTTATCTGTTTCTCTCTCTCTCTCTCTCTCTCTCTCTCTCTCTCTCTCTCTCTCTCTCTCTCTCTCATTGACCAGTTATTTAACTGAATTAACAAAGACTGTCTAGCTGTTTTGGCACCGAGATGACAATTTCTGAATAATTCACTTTCTTAATTAGCAATCATCCACCAAGCACCAGTTTCAAAGAAAAGTGAGA